>NC_080737.1:8102023-8179523 GCF_019097595.1 Hemibagrus wyckioides
GCCGCCGTGTTCATATGAAATTTAAAGGGGACTGAGGCGATCATCAATTTGTGTACAGTTTATGGAGAATCGCAGAATTTTTAGGGGGGCTGAGTAGAAATGTTAAAGCCCCCCATAGAAATGGCCTAGCGATGCCCATGCCGCACACATTTCCATACCACCCCGGCGTAGACAATAGAGATGAAGCAGTTTACGCGGGTCATCTGTTCTGAAAGCATCATCTGTGAGTGCTTGTGTTATAACCCCACGCTATCTTTTTTGGTATGATTTCAGTAGCCATGTCTCTGAAAAAGGGGAAATCAGGCGTCAGTGTTGCCAAGAGGAACAACCATCAACCATTGTAAGATCAACCATCGAGTTGAAACAGATTAATTCGTTTTACATTGTTTCCTATGTGGAAAAATAATTAGGTTTTTCGACCAGACTTTTGGAACAAATTAAGGTCGAACACCAAGGTACCACTGAAATAACATATAGGTTTACATGAAACTTTGTCCATCTGTTCATCTTCTTGTAGTGTCGGTCCATCTTCTTATCTACTCATCTGTCTATCTACTCTATAATGCCAAAAGTTTTGGGACACCCCTTCAAATCATTGAATCCAGGTGTTGTTTTTCAGGGGTTGGACTCGGCCCCTTAGTTCCAGTGAAAGGAACTCTTAATGCTTCAGCATACCAAGACATTTTGGACAATTTCATGCTCCCAGCTTTGTGGGAACAGTTTGGGGATGACCCCATCCTGTTCCAACATGACTGCACACCAGTGCACAAAGCAAGGTCCATAAAGACATGGATGAGTGAGTTTGGTGTGGAGGAACTTCACAGAGTCCTGACCTCAACCTGATAGAACACCTTTGAGATGAATTAGAGCGGAGACTGTGAGCCAGACCTTCTCATCCAACATCAGTGCCTGACCTCAAAAATGCGCTTCTAGAGGAATGGTCAAAAATTCCCATAAACACACTCCTAAACCTTGTGGAAAGGCTTCCCAGAAGAGTTAGAGCTGTTATAGCTGCAAAGGATGGGCCATCTATCTATCTATCTATCTATCTATCTATCTATCTATCTATCTATCTATCTATCTATCCATCTACTCATCTTTTCAACTGGATGCCCATCTACTCATCTATTTGTTTTTCTTTCTGTGCATCTACCTATCTGTCTATCCATCTACTCATCCACTCATCTCTCTGTCCATCTGCTCATGTACGTCTCTGTCTGGCCATCTTCTCATCTAAATTTGTGTCTGTCCATCTACTCATCTGTCTTCTCATCCACTCCTTTATTTGTCTGTCTGCTTATGTACTCATCTATCTCTTCATCTACTCATCTACTTATCTGTTTATCTACCTATCTGTCTTTTGATCTACTTTTTTTGCCTGTCTGTTTATCTTCTCATTCACTTTTCATCTATCTATACAGACAGGTCTATCATTTTACCTGTCAGCTCATCTCTTTGTCTGTCTGTCTGTCTGTCAGCTCATCTGTCTGTCCATCTGCCAAATACAACACAAATATTCTGCTCAGTTCCACTGAGGATTGTTCCGGATTATTTACTGCACATTTTATCCTGAAGACTATAATTTACCTGTTACTTTATGCATAAAATCTCTAAACATCGTCGTTCCCTCTTTTTAATTTTTTTTTTTTCATTTCTCTTGCTCACTCGCTCACCCGGTGCATGCTGTGCTCTTTTAAAAAAGAAAAGCATGGACGCGCTGCATTTATAATCCGTCTCATTACACGCCACTTATGTGTACACACACGGTTTATTAATGTCCCACACAGGTGCTGTTTTTCCTCGCACTCTGATCCGTCATTTGTTTTCCCTCTACCACATGAATGAATCCTGTGTCATTTTTCACTCGGCCCGTCGCGGCACGTGTAATTTCGCTCTGAATACATTTCACTGCATTTGGAGCCATTTTTCCTCATAACCTCTTACAAATGGTTTGGACAACAAAAAAAATAAAATAAATAAAAGCAATAGAGAAGACACAGACTTGCGTATTGGAGTCAGACACAGAGCTGGATCAGTGGAAGTAATAATCTGACACAAATAATCTTTTGTCTCCTTAATGCAAGAGTCTTAGCCATCATGTTATCATTAGCATGCATAGGAAATTCCCCCAAACCTTTCATTTATATGTGTTACACGGCTCACATCAGGGAGGGACTGGAAATGAAAGGAATCTAAGGAAGTCACTTTGTGTTTTCTTCTCATCTTTTTTCCCCCCATGCCTTGCTTCGTGGTAGAGCCTCACAGACTGTCACTGTCCATTCAGTAGCATGAGAACTCTTCGAACAGGAAGTAGACTTCTGCCTACAGGCTGATTATCTTTATCAACCCACCCTCTCAATGTCACTCTGTGTATCTCTCCATGAAACACAAAGGCTTTTCACAGTATACAGCATTTCCCTCAAACTGTACCTCCGCTTTCTAAATATCCCCCTATTATCAAAGATCTTTCCAAGCTTTAGACTAAAATGCCTTGTTTCTTGTTTATTTTAAATTACACAATGATCGAATTGAATTTCAACGCTTTTGTTGGCTAATCATCGAAGAGTGCCAAGCATCAGTAACCTCGCAGTAGTAGTAGTAGCTAATTAATAAACAAAATATTGAATCTAATTTCAATTACAGAAACAATTAGATTGCAGTAACATCATTTTTTCAGCTTTGAAAAACAGCTTGAGACCTGCAGTCAGATTCGTGCGATTACTTTTGGTTTGCCTCATGAATGCACTGTTGGTATGTTGTATTTCATTGTTATTAATATGCCAGTGTTTATGGTGGAGTGAGAATTATGCTTGTAGGCTCAGCATATTACGGCACCAGTAACACGGACATCCAGCTCATTTGCATTGGAGCATGGACAGTCTAATAACTTATAGCATGGCGCTGTTGAATTATTGAATCTGACTGGTCAGGAGGTGTTGATTAATATTCTATAGCAGAAGTTCTGACAGTAGTGCTGGCTGCAAGATTTCTGGTCTTATACTTTACCGTTGTTTCTATAGTAACGGCTGTAGACTCACGTTGTGGATCAAAGTCGATTAATAAACACATTTATAGTCAGTATCTGATTATAACAGATGTTCCCTTTTAGTTTTCCAATGAGTCAGTGGACAAAAGACATTCATTTTGGCACAGATAGAATTTGATTCACAGCTGATTCAGTATGATTCAGTTCAGCCCTCACACAAATTGATTCATAACTAATCCGACAGAGTGCTCTTAAGCACCAATAAAATTCAATTCACTACTGACCCAATATGATTCAGTTCAGCACTAATACTGATACAATTGGATTCACAGCTGATTCGATGCAGCACCAATAAAATTCGATCCACTACTGACCCAATATGATTCAGTTCAGCACTAATACTGATACAGTTGGATTCACAGCTGATCCGATGCAGCACCAATAAGATTCAATTCACTACTGAGCCAATATGATTCAGTTCAGCACTAATACTGATACATTTGGATTCACAACTGATCCGACGCAGTTCTATTCAGCACCAATAAGATTCGATTCACTACTGAGCCAATATGATTCAGTTCAGCACTAATACTGATACAATTGGATTCACAACTGATCCGATGCAGTTCTATTCAGCACCAGTAAGATTCGATTCACCACTGATCCGATCTCATTTGGTAACCCAATATGATTCGTTTCAGCACTAATACTAATACAATTTGATTCAATACAGTTCTCTTCAGAACTCATACAATCTGATTCATAACTGATCTGATAGAGTTCTGTCAAGCACCAAAACAATTAGATTCACTACTGACCCAATATGATTCAGTTCAGCACTAATACCGATACAACTGGATTCACAGCTGATCCGATACAGCACCAATAAAATTCTATTCACTACTGACCTAAAATGATTCGGTTTAGCACTAATACTGATATAATTTGATTCACAGCTGATCCAATATGATTCGATTTAGCACCTATACAATTCATTCAGCAGTCATACAAATTGATTAATAACTGTTCCAATACAGTTTTGTTCAGCACCAACAAGATTCATCTGATTGAGATTCATTTGCTTTATCACTGAATCGGTATCATATTCAGTACCAAATAAATTTTGATTAATTACTGACCCAATATGATTCAGTTCTGCACTCATACAAGCTGATTCACAACTGATCTAATACAATTCTGTTCCGCACCAATGAAATCTGATTCACCACTGATCCGGTATGATTTGGTTCAGTAATACTTTTACCGACCCAATATAATTCAGTTCAGCACTTATATTATTTGATTCACAAACCGATCTGATACATTCTATTCAGCAGCAATAAAATTTGATTCACTAATGACCTCTTAATGATTTGGTTCAGCACCAAAATACAGTATTTTGATTCATTACTGAGCCAATATGATTTATTTCAACTTGATTCTGATAGAATTTGATTCACAACCGAACTGATACAATTCTATTCAGCACCAGTAAACATTGATTCACCACTGATCCGGTATGATTTGATTCAGCACCAAATACAATTCGATTCAGAACTGATCCCATCAGCATTGATACAATTTGATTCAGTCCCAATCCAATATGATTCATTTCAGCAAAGTTCAAATCTGATTCACTACTCATACTATACCATTAATCTCAACAACAGTACGTATTGATTCACTATTTATCTGATATGATTCAGTTCATTTTTGCTAGTGAAAAAAATGACAAGAGAAAATTCATTATCATCCCATGACCAATCAGAATTAGGAATTCAAAAGTTCTACTCACAAAAAGTGCTGTAACATCAAATAAACCTTAATACTATAAAGAGAATAGTTTTCCTGGTCTGCTTGGCGAGTTCAGTAGAAGTCGGACTTTGGCTGTGTTCAAAGACACGTCAAAAAAAGCTGACTTAAAGGCACTTTAAATAAAATAAAACTAAAATGTCAGGCAGCTCTTTAAACCAGGCTTGTTATGTAACTTTTATGAAAGTATGGAGCGACAGATGAAGTGTGAAAGTGTTGAACAGTCAGTGGAGGAAAAATGCTTTTATAGCTGCGTTTCTAGTAAAATACGCCAGGATCAGAGTGCACTGTTGACCTTTGAGCTCCCTGTATATCGTTCTGTCCGGCTAGAAGAGCATCATGAGAGCAAGGATCCAAATTTCATATTGCGTACAAGTGCAAATTATTATAATACCCAACCAATTTGTTCAACGTTCAATTGTGTATTCTTTATAAGCACATTTTTAGGTGATCTGTTTATTATTCAGGGTTAAGCGACATCAGATTCATAGACGCTGGATCCTGTTTCTTCTCCTGTGAGCAGGCTTTATGAAGAACAACCAAAAATAGCTTATTTCCACGCCACTGCTAACTCTACCTCCCGCGGTCATGGTGTCCTAAGAATCTTGCGTAACACACTTGGAGTGTGTGTGTGTGTGTGTGCAGCTTCAGCATGAACCAAGTGATCCATCAGCTGGAGAACTGTGCCTTAATCTGCTCCCCACCTGTAGTTATATAAATATACAGAGCATGCAACGTGGGAAAAACACACTCGAAGTGGGGAGGGTGCTGTTTTCTCTTTTAAGCTGAGTTCTTGGATCCTTGGGTATGTATTCTTTTTTATTAGAGATGCAGAGCCTGAGTCATACGTTGTTTCTGAATTTATTCATGTATAAAATTCTACTCAAGGTAAAATGTAAAAAAAAAACAAAAAAAAAACGGAAGTGTATTTAAGAATTTAGAGATCCAGCCTATCAATAACACACATAGAATAGACTTACACCTAGGTATCCTGCTGGGCATGTGAAAGCTCCAGGATGCTGCCATGTTTTAGTTGCCTGGAAACAAACTAGACTAACAAGTGATAGCTAATTTAACCATTTCTAGCAGCGCACTGTTCTTCAAATTCATTATTGGACATTTTTAATCAGTATAAACAAATGAATGAACTGAGATTAGTTAGGACACTGTTGGGTTACTGTATGAGGAGTATCGTGGCTCTATAGTTTAGCTGCTGTTGAGGAGGGCTAGTGAGTTTTCCATCACCCTACTCACTTGCAGCTAAACACACTAGCTTAAGTCAGGAGTCACAGAGTCATTGTACTCTATATACAGAAACCCAACCATGTCCTGACAGACCTGTGGGGATAAAATTGTTCATTTTCTGGGCAAACAATTCACACTTCTCCATAATAACAAGAGAGATAAAAATGGATAACACAATTTATGTTACAATTTATGGTAAAACATTGTAGACAGCTGCCACAATAAAATGATTACATTTAAACCGAAATCCAGTGCTACATCTTAAAATATATTATTCGTCTGGCTAACTCCTTCGTTTTCTGTCGATGTGTCTCGGGTCAATGTGTAATAGTGCTGCGTTTGTGGTGCCTCGTAAGCACTGTTGCAGTATTGATGACACTAAAATGAATGATTATCTTCAGTGATTAGTATGGACAATATTAATTGTATATTAACGGATCTAAAGCTAATACCATTTTCAACTCATTTAAAAGTATTGAAGGGGGATTTTACACTGTTTGCAGAGTTTGTAGAGCCATGATGATTTGTCATCACTCTGTAAACAGGAAAGGAACTGGAAGTAGCTGGAAGTTGAAATTTCAAGCGAAGGACTGACTTGAGTTGGAAAATTTACAAGTTGCTGCCTCACCTTGAATGCATCTTGAATGTTAGCGCATCAAAGAAAGAAAAAAAATGTTCTGAATTCTGATAATGAAATAAATTGAGCTAAGGCAATGCAAAGAGCTGATTTGATGTAAAGTTTCCCAGGTTAGTAAATGGAAGTTGAAGCAAATGGCTTTTTTTTGGCATCAGTGCAAATATCACACTACGGGAGGCCCTGGGTCCTTCATACCGGAGCCCTGCGGTGCTCAGATGGCTGTGTTTTGATCTCTGAAGAAGGGAAGACGATGGACTGGTTACACAACAGATTTTTGCATGGTGGAAGTCACTCCAAGCTTCTTAGTATGGTGCATTTTGGCAGGTTTGTTCATCTAATGCTGATTATCACAAGAGCGGCTTCTAGTGCCTTCAACCTCCTGTTGCCATACACCCACACTCTCATGAGTAGAAAGCAGAAAATCAGACAGATGTGAAAAGAAACAATATCCCAAGACACCTGGAAGTTCAGCCGAAGTTCCTCATATCAGCTTCTACTGAGAAAATACGCCCAGGTCATAGATCCTTGTCGTGTTTTGATGAACTTTATACCATTGTATACGTTTACACAGATTAAAGGACGCTGTGAGCGTTCCTGCCAGGCTCTTTAGCATGAGAAAACAGTGAACAAAAAGAGGCAGTTTAGTGTTACCTTCAGACTCTGAGTGAGAGGGCTCTCCCTAACTGGGAATGTTATTAGAGACTCCTTATCCTTTTAAAGGAATTTCACTTGTGCCCAACATAAACATAGGAACCCAAATCTCGATTTTGCATTCTTATCTGCCGGCAGCCATCAGAGCCTTCAGAGCCATCAGAGCCATCAGGACGAGGCAATTATCAAGTCACAGAATCTGTCAGGCGAGCTTGAAAAATGGCTCGGTTAATATCGGACATCAGTTTTCTACTGATGAGTCACTTACTGCTGTCGTAATTGCAGCAACATTTGGGTTTAATGGTAATTATAGCTTTAGAATTATAAGCTCTCTCTCTCTCTCTCTCTCTCTCTCTCTCTTTCGTGGATTAGAGTGCTAAAAGCCAAAGACTGACATGATACAGGCTTTACCATTTTGTCACATGTTTTAAAGCAGGGGTCATCAACTGATTAACCGTTTTCTGGACATTTTATTTCTTTTAACAGATGATGTTATATTCCATAAAACAGCTCTAGCTTAGGTTTTTTTTTTATTATTCAACCTTCGCTTTCAACCTAACAGAGTAAAAAAAAATCATTCTAGACATTCATCCTGCCTTTTACCAACGTAATAAACACATTGCCTTAATTAGTACATTCGATTTTTTTTCTAGGTATTCGTCTCATCTCATGAACATCTGTTCAGAGTCCATGCCTCTAGTGAAAAGCAGTAACATGAAGCGTCACTATGAAACTGCACTAAAGTATCACGTTGTATTGTATTTATAGCCATGAACTAATCACTAACGATTAAGCATGAAGTAACTGTTAAGTCCGTTCAGTCAGTTCATTAGCAAATCCAAATGTTTGTAAGCAAGCGCTATATTTTGTGTAGCTGGAACTGTGCAACATAACAAAATGAATTACACTTTAAATTAGTACAAGTCTGATACTGAGGCAATACTGGCTATCAGATATGAAATACTGTCTGATCCAAACATCTGATTACATACAATCCAGATCTTGCATCACACATGCAAATACTGATATATTATTTTTGTTTTTTGCTTGGCAACAGAAGTTTGGAGAAAGTCAGCTCGCTTCCTGGAAGGATTCCTTTGACACGGATTCCCCGTTCGCTTCACAGTTCATGTGCTCAAGTCTGCGTTGGTTGCTATATACGGCACATAGCAAAATGACAGTGGAGTACGGATAGAGAGAGAGAAAGAGAGAGAGTTTTGTTCATATAATAACATTTTATCACTAAACCACAGAACAGAGAATGAACTTTCAAATAACCACCTTTAAGAAGATTGTGTTTTAGTGACTTGACTTTTGAAGAAAAGAAATGCACTCTGGTCATTAACAGCGATTTGGCAGAGAAAACACAGCAGGATGAAAGTCCAGGAGGAAAAAAAAAGAAAGTTATATGTATATATATATATATATATATATAAATATATATACACTGGCTCACTGCCACTTCTGCAGTGTTAATCCAGTTTTATTAAGCCCTCTTATGGCACTAATGTTCTAACTTTGATTGGAAAGAGAGCGAGACAGAGAGCAGACGTGACAGGTATGGGCACTTACGGTGATTAGTATTTCTGCTGCCCTGAATAGAAGATGAGAGAGATGTAGGAGAGTCAGTGGCAGTGCAGGTTATAATGAGTGACGCTGCGTTAACTGATTACTTTTCCTGTGAATGTTTTAATCGCATAGACTTGCAAAAGGGCTATTTCTTGGTTTCTCTTTGTCTGTCATTTGTCAAGTACATCATTGTTCAATGATGCAGTGTAATTACATAGTCCAGCAGTCTTGCATCGTGTGTGTGTGTGTGTGTGTGTGTCCCGTTCAATATATCTGCGGTTCCATATTTCATAAGAAATGAGAGACTGGCCTGTAGCTCCCAATCATCACTGTCCTTCTGTTCAGCTAAACACACACACACACACACACACACACACACACTGCACAGGCACTGTTATCTGAGCAAATACTTTACCATGGTAACAAGACAGATTCGACCCTGACTTTTTTCAGCAGTCTGTAGTTCTTGTTAATAAACAGCTTTTCTCTAAATATTGCACTGCACACTAACAACCATTTAAAAACACACACACACACACACACAAACACACACACACACACACACACACACAGATGGGAAGATTGCTTTTCATTACAATTTTCTTAATCTGATGATTAACCATTTGAACCCGACTTACTGGCATGATCAGCTACACTGAAATATTAGTAATATCCTATTAGTATTATGCTGTAGCTGTATAGATGAGGACTCTTACTGCATGGTGTCCTTTAATCCAGACTAAATTCTGCATTGTTCCCTGCATTAATCCCACACACGTTACTGAAGTTCAATGAATGTAATGCTTGTTTAATTACTGTGGAAAAAGAGGGAAAAAAAACACTTCAGGACATGGTGACATTGAAAAACATCTACTTCAAGTTGATAACAGTGATATCAATGTCACTTCTGACCACATCACTCTAGCTTGAATGAATGCCAAGACATACTGTCTTCTTTTGAAGCTTTCGTTGTAAGTCACCAGAGAGTCACATCAACACAGGAAACAGCATTGCTTCCCACATCAGGTAACAAATCAAAGTGTTGCTACCAACATGGCTGCCAACTACAACTACAAGTGACCTAACATCATGGTCATCAACTAAAACTTCCAGCCAACAAATCTGAACACCATTTACAACTCCAGGACCACAAAGTGGCTAACAAACCTGGACACCATTTACAACTCCCAAACCACAGAGCGGCCTAAAAGCCTGGACACCAACGACAACTCCCAGACCATAGAGTGGCCTACAAACCTGGACACCACCTGCAACTCCCTGACCACAGAACGGCCTACAAACCTGGACACCACCTACAACTCCCAGACCACAGAGTAGCCTACAAATCATCTACAACTCCCAGACCACAGAGTGACCAACAAACCTGGACACCACCTACAACTCCCAGACCACAGAGTAGCCTACAAATCATCTACAACTACCAGACCACAAAGTGACCAACAAACCTGAACACCATCTACAACTCCCAGACCACAGAGTAGCCTACAAACCATCTACAACCCCCAGACTACAGAGTGACCAACAAACCTGGACACCACCTACAACTCCCAGACCACAGAGTAGCCTACAAATCATCTACAACTACCAGACCACAAAGTGACCAACAAACCTGAACACCATCTACAACTCCCAGACCACAGAGTAGCCTACAAACCATCTACAACCCCCAGACTACAGAGTGACCAACAAATCTGAACACCATCTACGACTCCCAGACCACAGAGTAGCCTACAAATCATCTACAACTCCCAGACCACAGAGTGACCAACAAATCTGAACACCATCTACAACTACCAGACCACAAAGTGACCAACAAACCTGAACACCATCCACAACTCCCAGACCACAGAGTAGCCTACAAACCATCTACAACCCCCAGACTACAGTGACCAACAAATCTGAACACCATCTACAACTCTCAAACCACAGAGTGGCCTACAAACTTAGACACCATCTACGACCCCCAGACCACAGAGAGACCAACAAAACTGAACACCAACTACAATTGCCAGATCATAGAGTAGCCTACAAACCATCTACAACTCCCAGACCACAAAGTAGCCTACAAACCTGGACACCACCTACAACTCCCAGACCACAGAGTGGCTTACAATCCTGAACACCATTTACAATTCCCAGACCATAGCGTGGCCTACAAACCTGAACACCATCTACAACCCCCAGACCACAGAGTAGCCTACAAACTTGGACACCACCTACAACTCTCAGACCAAAGAGTGACCTACAAACTTGAACACCATCCGCAACTCCTATACCACAAAGCGGTCTACAAAACTGAACACAATCTAAAATTCCCAGACCAGAGAAAGGCCTACCAACATGGTTACCAAGGACTAAAACTCTCAGCCATCATGTTCATGTGCCTCTTACGTTCATGTTTACCTGGATACAAATTGCAAACTATACACTTAGTGTCCTGTACTTGTCCACATCAAGCCTTTGGATATTCTGCTACAGTGTTTATAGTTATTAAATTTCTGGTATCTGGTTTATGTCTTTGTCCCTTGCTTAAGTAATGATGTTTGTACAGTACATCGCCTGACTTCTGCCTGTTCATTCATCTTCCTTTTGTTTGTCTGAATTTTGTTTTCCCTTTGGTTTAATAAAGAATATGAACCTACAACTGTCATCATCCCTGTCGCCCGACACAGAGCACATAATTTACCAAAAAATGTCATATTTGGTAATATAGTTGCTATAAAAAATCCACAAGCAAATATACACAAGAATACTCACTGAGAGAGAGAGATGGTGCGTTAGAGATAATAAGAAATTAATTAAACGTAACTCTTTCACATCATCACAGTTTTGTTTTCAATTGAGTCATCAATCTTGTAAAAAAAATCAATTCAGCCTAATGGACATGATTATTATAGTTTGGATTTTTTTCTTTCCCCATTTTTGTTGTTTAGCACAATAAGCGAATTTTTGAAGGGCATTCTTTATCATTCTCTATTCTTCATCTCTAGAACATCTCGGATCGTTGTATTTACAGTATTTGAAGCAGTACTAGTGTCAGTCATATACCCTATAAAATTAAACTGTTCTTTACACCACAACCTTAATAATCTTATTAAAGCCAATATATTGTATGCTGTGAGCATAAAACTGAATATAATTATTTGTTATCTCTAGGCCAGCACAGCGAATTAGTTTTGAGTTTTAACGCCTTAATTTCATACACTGAAAAATATTAATTTATAGATCAGTGCATTTAAATAAAGTTTAAATATTGAAGCTCTACAAAACATAATAAATATAATAAATAATAATAAGAATAAATATATAATGGTATAATTCAATATACTTATGTACAGTTTAATTAAATGTACCATTATTATTAATATTTTATTAACAATAAAAAGATATATTGAGAATTTTTCTTTTTACATTTTTCCTTCCAAATCCTTTTTTTTTTTTTTGCAATATCCCTGCAACAATTATGTCTTAAATCTGGTCAAATCTACTTAATATTTATTATTAATCAACCTATTTCTATGCATATTTTATTATTTTAAAGCTTCTAATTCTATTAGTAGATAACTTAGCTTCTTAAAATTGCTTAAAAAATTCTTAAAGCTGCTTAAAATTAAAATGAATCATCCAATAGAACAAGAATCTTAAAAAGACTAAAATATGCCTAGAAATAGATTTAATAATTTAATTTGATTTCATGTAATAATTTAATAACAAAATCTAGATAATTTTGACTGAGTAGCATTGTTTTGCAGTGTAGAAGACAGATGGGTCTGAGTTTGTGTTCATATTTGGCTTGAAATCTCGAGTCTGATCAATTCTGGGCTTGTTAGATTGAGGAATCTTTGCAGGTTTGTTTTACAGGCAGGTTTCTTTTAACTCCTTTCTGCAAAGTGAAAGAATGCAGGTCCACCATGTTATTATTCTTAGTAATAATCATTCATTAGTGGTTCTTTTTCTTGGCACTACACAGATAGGATCAGTTCCAACCTTTTTTTATAGCCCACACACAAAAAAATAACTTTCTTCACTTGATTTATCTTGGATTGGTTCAATCTGGAGACTTCAACATGTTCACATGCCATTGTGAATTATAAAATACAAGTCATGTGACAAGTTCAGTCACTCACATTATCCACTGCCCTGGAAGTGGATTGCTTTTTTACACTAGCAGGAGTCCAATTCAATTAAATCGAACCTCAGACCACAGTTTTCCACTGCACCAGATATCACTGACTCGGACCACACCGAAATTCAGAAAAAGCTTTTACACTCCTAAGTGTTACTTTCAAAAATAAATAAATAAATAAATAAATAAATAAATAAATAAATAAATAAATGAGAGGCATTTTAAATGTTTTGGTCAGCTGGGACCAAAATGTTTAAATGTTTAATTTTAAATGTTTTGGTCAGCTGGGACCTTGGCCGCGCTCACTTGATAAACCTTCCCCCTAATATGGAGCAATATGAGCCCTCAGTGTTAGATATTCCTGGATAATATAATATCATAATAATCATAATAACATAATATCATTAATAGAATTATTAAAGAGATCTGATATCTCAGGTATATTTTAGCTCTGATTTCAATATATTTAGCGCTTGAGTGATCATTCGCCACCATTTGACCATGAGATTCCTAGTGAAAAATGAAAATGCGCCGGCGCTGATGGCGTTGTTGATTGCATTGGCTGGGCTCTCCGCTGGAGTCGATTGTTCTGGCCCGGCATTGACCTCGCTCTGAACTGAGGTTATCTGCTGTCGCTTTGAGAGGTATACATTGATATTGCGGTTGATTTGTGGTGCAGTCTCCATCTCCCTCTCTCTCCCTCCCTCTCTCTCTCTCTCTCTCTCACTCAAAGCTAATATACTTCTGTGAAATGGCTGGAATATATAAAGGCTGGAATTGACAGTATGATGACTGAACAGCCCAATAACCCAGTTTTTTGGTACATCAGTTTATTTATTATTTATGTGAATAAGAAAACTGACAGATCTTCTTCTTTCTCTTCTTCTTCTTGTTCTTCGTCTTATTCTTCTTCTTCTTCTTCTTCTACAGTTTTAAAGCAGACTTGTTAAGAACACTTGTGCACACGACTGGCATTAATGGTATAAAACACAACAATATTTACGGTATAACTATTACAGATTTCTTTATAAGCGTGTATCGTGATTACAAAATGATCTCATTATCACCAGATGAGATAATGATGATGATGATGATCTGATTTCTTTGAATGTATTTGAATGTAATATTAATATTTTACTTGCAATTGTAAAATCTTGCATTTTTCATTCCAACAATATCTCATGAAATTTGGGGGGGGGGGTGGTGGCAGATGTTGAAAAATAAATCAATCAATCAATCAATAAATAAATACCTACCTACACTTCCAGCCTCAGTGTTTCATCATTGCTCAGAGATTTGGACTCGGAGGCAAATGCAGGTGCAGGTGGTTTATTAAAGAAAACACAAATGAAACATTTTAAATCATAGAACAACAAAAGCTTGACGGCTGAACACACAGACAAAATTTTCTAAATAGTCTTACGAGTCGTTCCATGACATGCAGTAGAGTCATGTGATTAGCGAGGCTGCAGGGAAATGGACTTCTTCTTGGGCATTT
The DNA here is from genome assembly GCF_019097595.1 of Hemibagrus wyckioides. NCBI lineage: Eukaryota > Metazoa > Chordata > Actinopteri > Siluriformes > Bagridae > Hemibagrus > Hemibagrus wyckioides. Next base: position 8,116,569 of record NC_080737.1, read on the forward strand.
TGAAGATATGAAGATATTTTTTTCACTTCATATCCACTGTCACTACTCATCACTACTCATCACGCCAAAGCCACTCATGCCACGTGCAGATAAACACTCAAGTGCTTGTGGTGTCAGAAGCTAATTTTCTGCTAAATTTGCCTCAGTGAGGAGAAACACACGCACACACACATACACACAGAGCAGGCTGGTGGTTCTAGTGCCAGTGGTGTCGGAGGGGAAGTGGGTGCTGTTGCATTTATCTCTCAGTCTTGTGTTCCTGTCTAATCTCTAACGATAATGATTGTGTTCAGCAATAACATTGATGCAGTTTGAAGCATTATCGTTCCTGATTTATGAACTGGGCTGGAAATTAACCTGAGTCTGGAAAAAAAAGAGCATCTTCTACTAGTCAGCTGCTCACTCCTTGTGTTATTGGCCTCGGGAGTTTGAGGAAAGCTGAAAATGTCAGAATAATTAAAGAGACCAATTGATTTCAGTGCGGTTTGTTTAGTCTCTGAAGACGCCGTGATTTAGCATCATGCTGCGATGTAGGCTGCTGCTAATCCGCTTCACTCCAGCCTACGGTTTGTGTTTAATGTAAAAAAATAAAGAAGAAAGAGTTGCTTTTATTTCATGTTCAGATTATGGGAAACAAATCCCAACATTAAATAAAAGCAGCTCTTTGTTTTATTCCTTCGTATTGCAGCAGGTTCAAGCTTTATAGTTTATAGTTATATTTTATGTTATGGAGCATCCATGAGACAAATTAGTCCTCTCTCTTAAAGACAAAAAGATTTTCCCGTATCAGAAAGTGTAAATTTAAGTATGGCTTCACCTTTGAGTGTTACAAAGCGCTGATACTGGAGACTCCTTCCAAAAAATGATAAATAAACATCATTAAGCTTCCACAACAGCGATCGAACCCTGTGAGTTATACAACAGAAAGGGTTAACAGAAAGGATAATGTCTCTACAACAAGTGCTGTTAAAAAATGACCTAAAACATTTTGACCAATCGGACGCAAGAATTCTACAGTGCTGTGTACAGAAATAGATTCAACCTGGAAGTTTTGTTATTAAATAATAAAATTTAGCTCTTTAGAAACCGTTCTTTCACGAGAAACATTAAACATAATGAAACATTTTAAAAGCACAACTTCAGCATTATTTATTAATATTAACAAAAGTAAAAAAAAAAACCCATTATTAATCTAAAACCATGATAAAGCCCATAAACCTCATGTTTTTTCTTTGTTTCGTGTGCTTAAATTGTACTGCATCTTTTATATTAACTGTTGAAATGTATTGTAAATTATGTTGTTATATTTTACACTGCTGTGCAAAAGTATTGGCACCCCTAATGTGCTTTGTTAATGAAAAATATGCCATAAACAGGCTTTCCAATTTTTTCTTCTTCTTTTTTTTTTACATTGAAATTAATTCTTTAAATGTTTACTTTTTGGTTTTTATTAGAAAATTTATTAAAATATGTTTAACAATGTTTTTATTTGAATTTTAAGCTTTACAGAATTTTATTTGTGCCCTCGTGTTGCTTTATAATACATTATAATATAATTGTATGTTAATACTCGATCATAATTATTGAGTTTTATTATAATGTGATAGATAACGTTTAAATTTTAGGCAGGTCTCACACCTGTGGGGTTGGGGGTTTGATTCTCATCCCTACTCTGTGTGTGTGTGGAGTTTATATCTTTCCCCTGTGATTCAGGGGTTTCCTCAGGGTTCTCTAGTTTCCTTCCCAGTCCAAAGACATGCATTGTAGGTTGACTGGCATCACGAAATGTGTGTGTGTGAGATGGGATGGGTTGCCACCTTGTGCAGGATGTCCCCCACCTTGTTTCCCTAAGTCCCCTAGGATAGACTCCAGGTTCCCCGAGACCAAGTGTAGGATAAACGCTACAGAAAATGAATGAATTTCAATTTAAAATATGACTTTCTACATGCCAGGTTGTGTTATTAACTACTAAAAACAGGCAGTTTGCACTAACAGACTCAATCTTTCTCTGTGTCTTAATGTTGCGATCATTTCTCTCGCTAACTGCAATAGACCATCTCGTTTATTTTGTGATGGCGCCCGCCGTGATGTATGCGTGTGTGTTCGGGGTAAAGAAACACCAAAGCGTCTCCGAAGCAGCGGAGATCAGGAACCCAGCGTCGAGATGCGATTGCATGCTATTCCTCCTAATATATGAGTCCCATTTGGAGGGGAATGGCTTCTTACAGTAGGAAATATGTTCAACCGGGCGTGTCTGCAATCTTCCCATATTACATTGTGTAATGTTTTTGGAATGGGTGCACGCCGTTATTGCCAAGCGCTTCGTTCCGTTCATCGAGGGCGTCGTCAACCGGCGGAGTGTAATTATTAGAAACATTACAGCTGTTGTTTCGGATACAGATGTGCATATCTTTGTCTTCTTCGCCACTTCTTTTGTTATGAGGCCTCGTTTCAGACGCACTCAACCCCCCCCCCCCTTCCTTCCACACACACTATAATGTTTATCATTATTGCTTTCATCATTACCACCAAACCACAGGGGCTGTGAAGCAGGTGTTAGTTGTGGGGTTAGTTGTGTTTCTCTCATTAGACACTTTTAATCACCTCAGGGCCCTGCTCAACACTCAGTGTGTGTGTGTGTGTGGTGTGTTTGGTGTGTGTGTGTGTGGTGTGTGTGTGTGTGTGTGTGTTTGTGTGTGTGTGTATGTGTACATTTCTTGATCACATTTTACTTTTCTATGCCACTGAGTGTTTGTATATGAGTGTTTGTATATGTTTTTCAGTGTATTACATACATTTCGGTAGGATTTACATTCCCGAGGTATTAAATTGCCAACATGTGATTATCTGGGAAAGCACAGGAAGGAGAGTATCAAAAAGCTTGGAATAATGATGAGGCTCGGAGATCACGTTGCCGGATGAGGAAGAACGCTATCAGCTCAAGCGCCCACTTCCTAACAGCATGTCATCTCTATCTCTCTCTCTCTCTCTCTCTCTCTCTCTCTCTTCCTGTTACAGAAACTTCAAACTCCTCTCTTTTTTTTTGTCCTAATTTTGGGTTTGTTTGTCTGCCTGCATGAGGATGCCTAATTTAGTGGTGGGTGGTACGCTGGGAGAAACCTTCACACATGTCTTCTGTGACAAAGACAGATGTTCAGCCACCATGTGCCTCGACCAAGCAGCCTTCAGTCTCCAAACCCATAAAACACGAACAAAAATTTTGGCTTAGGGAAATGATTAAAGTCCTCGGTGGTGTAGAGTCAGTGGATTATAAATATGCATTATTAACATAGTATGCATTCTAACAACTAATTGCTGAACATTTTCTCTTAATAGCTTATACCAGAGCTTTTAAGAATGACGATAATGATGTTTTGTGACTCTCTAGATGGATAAAGATTAATATAATATAAAACAACTTCAGTGATGTGTAATAGTTAAACATCAAGTGTGATGATGATGATGACAAGTCATGTCAGATTAGTACATGGTATCACATTCTGATGAAACCGACTCTCAGAAGTCAGTGTGTCTGGAATAACTAGGAATCAGACTGAAGCCAGAATAGCATGGAGTCATCTCAGGAAGGTTTTTCATGCCATGTCTCCTCCGACTCGCTCGTTGGGAATCACCTTCGTCATGACGTCTATTTTCACACCAATAACGCTGCGTTCAGTTAATAATAATAATATTATCAGGCTGACTATCCCTTCCTATACAGTAGAAACTAAGGGACAGAATAAAAACATGGGTCAAGTTAAGACATATTTATATACAGACTCATGACGAAATATATACCTGGGGGTTGAAATCTTGTGCCTGTCGGAACAGCGTGCAGCAGAAAAGGCAGTAGAGCTTGGAGCTAAAGTGATGCAAGTCAACAGTCATGAACAGCAGTGCATTGCAAAATACAATAATTACACAGAACAGCATAAATGAACACCGGCTACAAACAGCACGTGGACCGACGGCGCAATCATAAGCATCACCATAAAAGCATGAAGCACGTATAAAGTATATAGACATAAGGACGACATCAGGAAGAACACTTACGAGGGGGGAAAGGAGGTCAGGCTAGGAGGATATTTGCAATAAAAGAGCTAGTGCGGATATTATGGGTATTTTTTCCAGACAGCAGGGGGGCCGAGTCTGTGCGATGGGTGACTGGGTTCATCCACAATGCTCCAGGCCTTCTGGATGCAGTATTTGTGCTAAGCGGAATGAAAAGCAAAAAAAAAAAGGGCCCCGATAAAGTTCTCAGCCATTTTCAATTTCCACTGCAAGCCTGGCTGCGTCTCCCATACCAGACTCACTCTGCAGTAGCACTGAAACACTAATAATAATAATAATAATAATAATGTAGCCATATTGCAAGGTAATGATGCACAAATAATGCGTCTCACCACGCTAAGGGTTTGTATTGTGTTGTGCTTGCAGACGAGCGCCGTGTTGTGCTCCGGAGGTTGCGCGCTGCTGGCTGTCAGCTCCCTGCTGGCCATCATCACCGTCTTCTTGCCCAGCGGAAACTGTGAGAGAAAGATCTGCACACTGGCTGGGTACATGCAGATGGCTGCAGGTTAGTACACAGCCACCTCCACTTCACTCGGCTAGTCAGATACAACCGGGACATTTCAGATTTTATTTCTAACAGCTAATTAGCATTATGCAAATGTTTTGGGGGGAGTTATTTGTAGTATTATGACCTGATTAGGATTTTTAAGTAGTTGTGGCCAACTGCTTTGTGAATGCAAATTTATGCTTTGGAGTATGACAGTCTTTTAGCAAGCTGTGCACCGTGCACCAGCACACGGTGTTGCCAGCTCTTTTCAGGGGAAAGTAGGTAATGCATGCGCGAAATGTCGCTAGAAGTCGCCAGATGTTGACTTTGACTAATATGCATATTCAGTGAATCTTCCCGATCATTTGCATATCAAAAAAAGTCTTGCAATGAAAAGGATTTTCTGAAGACAGAAAGGAATTGATTCCACTGTCGATCATCCCACTGTCTGTTTTATGTATTTATACAACACTGCAATTTTTATAATGAATGCAGATGAAATGAAATAGCAGAAGTAAAGATTTGGACAGGAATGAAAAGGTCATGGATTCAATAGCTCACTTTTGTTACTTGGAAAGATTGCCAAGGCGTGGCTTGAAGAACAAAGAAGTGCACTGATGGGCCACATTGTGGTGATCAGTGATTGGGTGTAGCAGGGATTGATTATGATTAGTGTTTGGACCTTAGAAACAATGACGGTCAGTGATTAGTTGTAGTAATCCTGTATTGGTCCTTAGAGATGGGATCGGTGATTGGAAACAGTGTGGATTAAGGATTAAGGATGTTGGGAACAACAGTGTTCAGTGACTGGCTGGAGAGAAACAGTGGTGATCAGTGATTGTTCATTGGGAATAGTGGTGATCAGTGATTAATGGCTGGGAGCAGTGACAATCCGTGATTAGTTGTTGGGAGCGATGGTGACCAGTGATTAGTGAGTGAAAACAATGGTGATCAGTGATTAGTTGTTGGGAACAATGGTGATCAGTGATTAAGGGATGGGAGCAACAGTGATTTGGAATTAGTGAAAACAATGGTGATCAGTGATTGATGGTTGGGATCGATTGTGATCAGTGATTAGTTGTTGGAAACAATGGTGATCAGCGATTAGTTGTTAGGAGTGATTGTGATCAGTGATTAGTTGTTGGGAGAGATTGTGATCAGTGATTAGTTGTTGGGAGAGATTATGATCAGTGATTAATGGCTTGGATCGTTTGAGTTCAGTGATTAGTTGTTGGGAGAGATTGTGATCAGTGATTAGTTGTTAGGAGTGATTGTGATCAGTGATTAGTTGTTGGGAGTGATTGTGATCAGTGATTAGTTGTTGGGAGTGATTGTGATCAGTGATTAGTTGTTAGGAGTGATTGTGATCAGTGATTAGTTGTTGGGAGAGATTGTGATCAGTGATTAGTTGTTAGGAGTGATTGTGATCAGTGATTAGTTGTTGGGAGTGATTGTGATCAGTGATTAGTTGTTGGGAGTGATTGTGATCAGTGATTAGTTGTTGGGAGTGATTGTGATCAGTAATTAGTTGTTAGGAGTGATTGTGATCAGTGATTAGTTGTTGGGAGAGATTATGATCAGTGATTAATGGCTGGGATCGTTTGAGTTCAGTGATTAGTTGTTGGGAGAGATTGTGATCAGTGATTAGTTGTTAGGAGTGATTGTGATCAGTGATTAGTTGTTAGGAGTGATTGTGATCAGTGATTAGTTGTTGGGAGAGATTGTGATCAGTGATTAGTTGTTAGGAGTGATTGTGATCAGTGATTAATGGCAGGGATCGTTTGAGATCAGTGATTAGTTGTTAGGAGTGATTGTGATCAGTGATTAATGGCAGGGATCGTTTGAGATCAGTGATTAGTTGTTGGGAGTGATTGTAGTCAGTGATTACTCAGTGAAAACAATGGTGATCAGTGATAAGTGGTTTAGAGCGATAATGATCAGTGATTAGTCAGTGAGAATGTTGTATCAGTAATCAGACTTTGGGAACAAAGTTTTTTTGGTTGTTGGGAACATCAGCTTCTGAGAGTGCAGGTCAGACAGATCAGTGGTGGTGAGTCGACTAAGCCTGCTCTCTCAACTCATATAACCAGCAGCTGTGGTGTGAGCTGAAGAGCTGAGCTGAGTGCAGGACATTCACTAACATCTGCTGAAGCGGTCAATAGATTTATTGGAATAAAAATGTTTGTAATAAAGTCAGTGAAGAGGACTAATATGTCACTTAGTCAATGCTGCAATGCTGCAAACACAAACTGCAGACACAATAGTTGTTTGTGACATTTAAGTCATTTAGCATTGATTTATAGAGTTAAAATTCTGAATCAATTTATAAACACACCAAATGCTTCATATAATTCAGTCTGAGATTCCTGGGCAGTAAGATTGTGATCAAATACAAAAAACAGTCCCACAACTCAGGCTTCCAGCTTTAGCCAGACATTTTATCACTGAACCTGTCTTCTTTCACAGACACCAGTGTTTGATTTTCTTTTAAAGTTATGTCATGTTTTTTTCGTACTCTGGTGACCATATCTTGCTCTGTCCAACTGAGTGAGAATTATCAGTTGGGGAGACGTTTAAATGGATTTTTCGCACTCAAAGATCAGAAACTTCCCAGTTCTCAGAAGGTCAAGAAAGTTTAAGTGAACAGGAGTTTCTGAGCCTGAAACAAGGAATAACATGCCACTGAAATGTAGCAAGCTCAGATGTTTTTACTTTTATTTTACACCCTCTAGGGCCGATACAACCTCCAGCTAGCATCGTCTGATCGGATCACGCTGTTCTCCTTTCAGTTGCCCAACACAGGATCGTAATTTGATTAGCTTTGACATGATGTTCTGAACTGGAGCCCTGGTCTAGCTTGTTTTTCTGCACTCTGAGAACAAAGACTTCAGCAAATAAACAGTGCCGTTACCAATCCAAGCGCAGAATCACAGCACAAATAAACAAGCACTTTGGATGAGTAGTCCAGCCATTTCAGCACCACAGCACTTCATCTAGTCTTTGTAAATATCATTCTGATACTCAGAACTCAACAGACCCGGCCTTCGCTTGAAAAGACGGCACACAGCACTCAACAAAGAATGAAATTATTAAATAGAGGCTGAAACGGCAGCCGTTGGCGACTGTTGCCAGGAGACGAACGTTGATGACATGTTGAGATGAAGCGGCGAGAGCTCAAATGGCTACTGTAAAAAAGACAATTATGGATCCTTAGAATAGGTCACGGGTTCATGGGTCAGAACGGGGACTTATTGAGGCGACAGCTTTCATTTAAGAGGCAGCTGGACTCATAAACTCCCACGCAAGCATCTCTGAATTTACAACCGTGATAATAAAGGCCAGTGTGTAGCTCCTCTTGATGCCAGTGTTTATATGTCACTCATCTTCAGAGGACATTATAGGGGAAATTCAAGTGCAGAAGGCTTCAAAAGTGCCTTCAGTGTATATGGTTCGGAGTTTCGATTTAGACGCCCTGCTGTTCTGGCTTTTCTCGGCTGATAGCCATTACGGTGCCACTGTAGATCATGTTAACAGCAGGGAGTAGGTGCTCCCTCCTGATCTATTTCCTGAAGCTAATTAGAAAATAATGATATTGCTGTAAAACTATTAGGAAAAAAAGAAAGAAAACAGCGTTCGCATCTGGCTGAGGGTATCGATGATAGAGCGACACAGTAGTTCATTAATATGCTGTTTGTGAAGCATCCAGTGATTCAAGGGTAAAGGAGGCGACTGAAATGATTCTTAGCCACGCACAAGTGCCTGCCATTGATGGGAAAACATGCAAGGTGATAAATACCGAAATACATTTAAACGACCAGGTGCATTCTGGGTACAGCTGATATGCTTTAGCGATGCCTACCAAACTCCATAAAAGGCAAAACTCATAGAGAGCTTAAAACTCAAAATGACCACTCGGAGCATCCTCGAAATAATTCGGCTCAGCTACTGCACACACTTCCTTGTTTTATATCATTTCACCCTAAGTGAATTGCTAGTCGAATTTTTCTTAATATATGAATTAATGACGGGGTTTTTAATAGTGATCAGTGATGGGAAACCATTGGGATCAGAAGATTAATGTCTGGGAACATAACACTGAAAAAATTTTCAGAAAAGTGTGAAGCCAATCAACTGAGTCTGTTTATATGTAAATTTGCATATACGCCTCGGGAGCTCTTACAGGTGTCACTCCACAGACTCACAGATTTCACAGCATGCACTGCGGCCTACATGTACCCCCTCCGTATCGGACTACACCATCCAGGACACATCACTGCCATACTAATCTAATCACCTGCATTCACGGCCACAGCACACAGGGCTTTGTTTCCTTTCAGTTCACTTGTTATTCCCGACGTTAATGAGTCTTTGTTTTATTGTTTGATTCGTCGTTTTGATCCACGCCTGTTTAAAGTTTCACGAATTCTTCCCTATTCCACTTGTCTGACCTGCGCATGTTCTGACCTTCACCTTCCCTGCATTCATTGTTTTGATGCTCATTAAACCTGCTTTACCTGCATCGACTCTGTCGTTACTGCAGGATACAAACTTTTCACCCCCTGAACTAACTATTTTTTTCTTGTTTCAATGCTAATATGAACAATTTATAAATAAATGAAATCACGTACAGCTTGAAGTTTTATCTGTATATTGATTTTATGAATATGAATATAATCATGAAGCTGCTTTACAGAAATCTTTCAGTTCGGGAAATAAATAAAAAAATAAATAAAGCAGGCCAGAGGTGACGGGGGCTTTAGGAAAAACGTCCTGAAACGGCGTGAGAAAGGAACCTTTAGAGGAAATGTCTGGATGACAGCAGAAAGTATGATTAGAAATCATTTCCCTTGTATAACTGTGTTCGAAAAGTGCATTTGGAAATAAATTCGTTTTAGCGCTAACATGAAGTGTCTCGCTAAAGTTATCAGCTGTGCACTGATGGACACTCGAGCGCGTATCAATTGCAGCCCAAAGCCGTCTCTTCATGGCTTCTAAGTGCTACAATCCACAGCAATCCCATGTATCTCCAGGCTGTTTGTGTGACACCCGTCCTCAGCATCCTGAATTCATGAGAACTCCAGCCAGAAATATGGTATCAGGATGGATTCATTATATTTCCGAGCTGATTTTTACGCTAAGATTTCCAAAATATATCTGTCAGAGTGTCTTTTCTGCCATGTTGATGCATTGTGCTAAAAGTAGGCATTAAATAATTCAGCCTTTGTTTTGCTTACTTGAAAATTTCTGCTCGGAGTAAACCTCAGCAGATTTCTCTTTTCTTTTTTTTTTCCGGAGATGAAGGATGACTTTGAGTTAGCTGGTGGATTGTTTCTGTACTTTTTGTATAATATTGATTGGCTTGTTACTTCTGCTGTCTCCTCAGGGAGTGTCTCAGATTTCATCCTGATACCCAGTCCAGTAATTCATATCACTGTTCAAATCAATGACCTTTTTTTTCCCCTCATTGAAGTATGTCGTAATTTTGGAAGCTGCAGTATTGATGAAATGGCAAAATATCCAGACAAAAACCTAGATGATTTCTGGAAAATTCAGGTAGTTCTTTTTGGTTCCTGAGGTTTAAGGGTTAATATGTTAATTAGCTGCATTGATAATTATGTCAGTTCTCACAAGGACATTAATACAAACGTGTGTGTGAGAAAGCGAGACTGAGCGAGTGTCTGGACTGCGAATGAGTTAGTAATGTGTCAAAAAGCGAAAAGGAACTGATTTTAACTGAACCTGAAATTGAATTCATCAGCCACTGACCTTTCATAGTTCTTATTTTTTCCCCTCGGTGAACCAATTTTGTCTGTTCCTTGTACCAAAATTGTGAGAGGGTTGAATATTATTAATGGAAATTGGAAAAGAAATGAATAAGCCACATCTGGGGGATACGGTTTGTCTCTTGAGTGATTCCTTCTCTTTCTTTTTTGTTTTGTGCTTCTGCTGTTCTGTAATGTGACACTGAAAATATGTCTCGCCTTCGTTTTTTGGGGTTATACTGCAGAGGGGATGAATTTTATGTGCAATTTCTGAGAGAAAATGTGTGTATGAGAGAGAGAGAGCGAGAGAGAGGGAGAGAGAGAGAGGAGTTCATGGGTTCTTGTTCTCATATTCCAATGAATCTTTCAGGATGAGCTGGTTGGGTTCGCAGCATGCTGAAGCTTTCTCTCTCTCTCTCTCTCTCTCTCTCTCTCTCTGTCTCTTTCTCTTTATTCTCCCACACTCTCTTTCTACATGTATATTTTATTGGGCTGTATTTTCCCCCCTGTCTGGATTCGGGCCAGCGGTGGCACGTGTTTCCACGGATTGTGAGCAGAACAAATTTGTCAGAAAACGACTGACACTCACACGTTTGTTTTGTCTTGCTATCCTTATGCGGACCTCCCTTTGACGTCTTTATTAATGCGGCTAATTCATGCTATTCTACACGTAAATCTAAACCTCTCAACCTTCCCAACCACAGTCTTTCTCCTCAGGAGGACCAACCAAATGTCTTGACAGAGCCAAGCTGATCAGCTATTCCAATCCTTATGGGATCCCCAGCATGATGTAAAAACACGGCTCTGCACACATTTCCTCATTTCCTCAGACAAATTGCGGCCATAACTCTTAATAACCTAAGTTACCAAGTAAAAAAAAGTGTTGAAGCCTGAAATATATCACGCTATATATCACAGCACAGACCTCTGGGACATGAAAGCAATAAGCTAAAACAAGTAACATTAAGGCTGTGCTCGGTGTATTTTATGCTTTTTCTATTAGCCTCATCGTGTCACTGAAAGCGCCATACTTCAGTGTTTGCGCTCAGAGCGTGCTCATTGGCTTCTTTAAAAAATTAGCAACGAGCGATATAACAGAGAACAGCAGCCGTTTCCAAATCCCAGACCATGTAATGAAAAGCATCCCCGTCTTCTGCCCTCTGCAATCCCAATTAATTAAGTGTATTAGTTTTAATCATTGGCTCTTTTTCGCACACGTCAGGTGTTTTGCCATGTTGCGCCGTTGAGTATACGCTTATTACGAGATTTTTTTTAGCTATTCTACTCCGCTGGTTTCCAATTTGCCTCAAGTACAAGAAGCCGCCAGAGCTAATTAGTGCTGCTCTGTACCGTTCTCTTCCATCTAACAGATTTCTTCTTCTCCATCTCTACACTGCTTAACTTTGTACTTTGATATCGTCTCTCTCAGAGAAAGTTACGGATTCTGTTTGTTCTGTTTTCCTTTTTTTTTTTTCTCCTTTCACTATTCCACTTCCCGTACTTCTTTCTCCTGCAGATCGGCTCACCATGTAGCTGCCACGAAGCAGCGCACACTGAGATCGAGTCAATTTCAAGTCAGTTTTGTCAAGTAAAGGAAAGCCTGTGCGTTAAAAAGAACGCGAGAGAGGGATTAGGATTAGAGGTTTAACTTGAAGGAAGTTCGCAGCTGTTCAGAGATGGAGAGTGTAAAATGTTCGCAGTGCAAATGAAGACCATCTACAGTCGTGTGTGATTGCGCACACAGTAAACACAACATCGTCTTTATGCTAGTCATCTTCATTAGCCATACCAGCAGCGACTCCTTTAGGGGGCTACTCCTAAATCCTGGTGGAAAGACTATAGAGACTTTTTTGTGTTGATAGCAGAGGGCTTGCTATCTAGATCAGATTTATTATTATCAGTAATGAAAATGGATTTAACTCTGGTATGAGGTTGAAGCTTATAGAGGCAGAAAATGTAGTTCAGTTCAATTCAATTTTATTTGTTTAGTGCATTTAACAATTGATATTATCTTAAAGCAACTTTACAGAAATATAGAAATTCAGAATAATTTATGTTATTCTTTTTTTTTTTTTTTTTAGAAAAATGTACACCGATCAGGCAAAACATTATGAGCAGGTGAAGTGAATAAGACTGAGTATCTCCTCATCATGGCACCTGTTAGTGGGTGGGATATATTAGGCAGCAAGTCAACATTTTGTCCTCAAAGTTGATGTGTTAGAAGCAGGAAAAATGGACAAGTGTAAGGATTTGAGCTTTGAGTTTGATGAAGGGCCAAATTGTGATGGCTAGACCACTGGATCAGAGCATCTCCAAAACTGCAGCTCTTGTGGGGTGTTCCCAGTCTGCAGTGGTCAGTATTTATCAAAGGTGGTCCAAGGAAGGAACAGTGGTGAACTGATGACAGGGTCATAGGCAGGCAAGGGTCATTGATGCACGTAAGGCTGGCCCGTGTGATCCGATCCAACAGACGAGCTACTGTTGCTCAAATTGCTGAAGAAGTTAATGCTGGTTCTGATAGAAAGGTGTCAGAATACACAGAGCATGACGGGTCAGGGCTGTGTGGGCAGCAAAAAGGGACCAACACAATATTAGGTGGGTGGTCATAATGTTATGCCTGATCAGTGTATATTTGTTCTTAATGAACAAGCCATTGGTGACTGTGGTGAGGAAAAATCCCCTGAAACCTCGTCCTGATCTAGGAGACACCAGTGACTGTGATTATGAATAACGTCCTTTCTACAACTCTATATAATTGAGTGCAGTTGTGTAACCTGGAGCTTCTTAGAAATAAAGCTGGATGTGAGGCGTTAAAGTGGAATATCAAATCACATACTGATGAAAGTCCCCAAATTAGCCAAAATTATTTTAGTTAGAAGATAAAATATCGGCAGTGAAATAAATTCAATGTCATAAATCTCCTTATTCACTCAATAATAAGCCACTCTGTCCTTCATGTTTAGTATCCTAACTTACCTGCTAACTTAAAAATGAAAACTTTTAACTTTGGAATCTCTGCAATGTCCAAAAAAGATAAAATAAATAATAAAAAAAAAACCCTTTTATAAAACACACCTTTTTGGATGAGAAAAAGCTTCTTAAAAAGCAAGCTTCAAGGTTTTTTATTTGTCTCTCTAGCAAAAAAAAAACCAAACAAAAAAAAAAAAACCCAGCCTAACCCTGAGGAACGAGGAGTCTGAAGGATACATAAAAAAGTAATCATCGGTATTCTGTGTATCAGGATATATGTAGCTAAAATATTTGTAGTTGTATTTTAGAGCAGATACTCGGCCCAGAGCTGCTCCCCAGCTAAAAATCCCCCACAGTACCAGAATGAATCAAAGGCAGTGTTTTCCAGCGGTTTCTGAACAGTTCACTTCCATTACTGATTAGAGAATTGTTAGCTCACTGGTTTTTATTCTCCAGCGTAAAAAACTAAAGTCTTGGTTCTGTTACTTTTGTGTTTGGCTAGCTAGCATCCTTGGCTAGCGTGCTAGTTAAAGCTGCTCAACAAAACATAGAGAAATAAACAACACCATGTGCAGTAGTAATAAATATATCAAAGAGACAGTGGGGTTGAATTCAGGATTTATTAGTGTGAGGTCTGATAGATAGCTAAAGTTAGCATTAACAGTCATTTTCTTGTCAGCTGAAGTTGCTAACATCGCCTCTCGCCTTCTTTCTGTATTTCTACGACACAAAATATGTCAGTTGAAGTATCATCATCTTCAGGGAGAGATTTGTTCCGGTTTAGCGTCGAGGGAATACAGAGCTGTTACTAAGAGCAGGCAGGAATACACACCGTATTGGATTCCCACACTCATTCATAGCATTTTATTTATTTATTAATTGTTTTTGCGACATGACAGAGGAGTCCATTTTGTTTTTGTCCATCATGGAGCGTCTGAGACTCCCCTAGTCAGTGACAATCACCTGCTGTTTCCTTCATTCATCATCGACTCAGACATGAACCGGCATAAAGCCTCGTGATTGGCTGAGAAGCCGCCTGATTTGCTTCCAAAGGTAAAGACGGGGGAATGATATTTATGATATCGGACTGGTTCACCCCTGCTGTGCATCATCATCAAGTTCAGAAGCAATTAGAAAGAAACCGACTTCTGTCTCTCTCTCTCTCTCTCTCTCTCTCTCTCTCTCCCTCTCTCTTGCTTTTTTTTTTATTTCACACACACATAGCAAACAAACACACTTCCCTCCTCCTCTTTCTTCCTTCCTGTCTTGAGTCTTCTCCAAACTACAGGATAATCATTTGTCATGTTGTTGCAAGCTCATTTCATCACATGCAGTGCACACATTCATTCAGCAGACTGCACACAGACGACAAGAAGCTGCATCTCCTGACATATAGATTCCACACACACACACACACCTGTGCCATCTTGTAGATATACACTACATTGCTTACCGTCATCAGTGTACCAGCAACGTGGGATGGGATACATCCAGATTGTGTGTGTGTGTATAGGGAAAGTACACATACAGTTGTGTATACACAAGTGCAGGGTTTATGAGACGTGTATCGAGACATTATGTATGTTCCTGGGATGTATTATTCTGTTTCTGTGTATGATCTGGATGTGAGGTTCATTTTGGATTGTACAGTAGGCAGATACACACACACACACACACACACAAAGGATACACAATAAATATGTAAAAACAACACTGTTTGTGTGGCAGCAGATTACACGCACCTCACTATGTTGAACTGGAACAATAAAAACGCCCATCATGTTGTTACTTGATGTATAAAAAAAACCCCTGGAATTCTTCGTTCTGATTGGTCAGGAGGTTTTAGATGAAACCTTGATTTGTAACATATACATTAAACCTCAGTGAATTAGTTTTTTTCACATATACCAGCTTAGAAATTCAGATCAGTAACCCAGAGCCTTAATTCAATTCATTTCAATTCTATTTATTTGTATAGCGCATTTAACAATGGACATCGTCTCAAAACAGCTTTACAGAAGTATAGCAACATAGAAAAATGATAAAATTTAAAGTTAAGTTATTACTTATCGTAAACATTTATCCCTAATGAGAAGCCTGAGGTGACGGTGGTGAGGAAAAACTCCCTGAGATGAACTGAGGAAGAAACCTTGAGAGGAACTAGGCTCAGAAGGGAACCTCATCCTCATTTGGGAGACACTGGACAGTAAATAATGTAAATGTTGATAAAGTCTACAACAGCAACCAAGAGCTCTTGAGGAGCTAGTAGGTCAGTGTAGTTTCTGAGTTAGCACTAATTCCTTCCTGCTGAAAGCTGACTGAGGGAACAGCAGTTCAGAGACGGTGTGATAGTCTGCAAGTTCTCCAGCAGGCTGTCCACACAGATCTATCCCCAGCAGCAGTGAGCACCACCAAGTGACCAGGGGTAGAGCATCTGGGCAGGCCCGGAAAGAAGAAGTGGTCACACTGGGAACTCAGGAGTATAGCTCATATAGTATAACTCAGGAGTATAACTCAGGAGAACGTATAGCTCGACAGAGAAAGACAGAGAGAGAGAATGAAAACAAAATATTTGAGCCTCCTGGTTTGTGGTCAGTTTTCTCTAACAGCAGCTCTGACACAAATCCCAGCTATAATTCAAATCACAGGTTTATACTGATGCACTAAATATATTAAATTTTATCGATTTTTGGCATGTCATGAGTGAGATGTTTATTAGTTTTAGTTTGTGATGAATCTCCAGTTTTAACGTTTTGTAAGAAACAAAAGCTATAACTTTGTAAAACAGTTGGTTTTACAGTTTCCTGGTAACAAGCTACAATTTATTGCCTTATTAGCTTTAAACTAAAGAGAAAATAGAGAGCGTGATGAAGTAACGACATCTTTATAGTGACTATACATGGGTGCAACATACAATCTGATGTGGAAATAAATAAAACGTTGTTAGTTCTGGTAACTTGCTGAGGTAAAAGAAGAAGAAAACATGGCCTTTTGTTGGACTTTGCAGTGGTATGAGTGACCCCGCTTTGTATCAGATGACATCACACCACAGCATCAGCAAAACTTCCCACTCAAGCCTTCTTTTTCTTTCCTTTCTTAACAAGGTTAAGCAGTGGCTAATTCATTGCATTGTTTGCTAACTAGCAAGACAGATGTTGTAGTTATGAGAAAAATATAACAGCAGCTTAGCATTTGAAATTGATAAATTTGTCTAGACTAGTGTGCTTTCACAGACAGATACCGTGTATAGATAGCACTTGCTGTCATTCACTAGAATGCTAACGTTTTGCTAAGCATGTTGCTCAGGAAGAAAACGCTGACAAATGAAACAAAAGTTCTGAGGAAGATTAATGATTGATTGATGGAGATTCAATTAGAAAAAGACAAACACAAAGTTATCCAAGAGAGAGAATGGGAGAAGGAAATGCTAACAAACAACAAGATGTGCCTTTTAGCGTCATTTACTTCATCACGCTAACTGCGTGATAAGGTTAAGCACTTAATTGCTTCTTTAAATGAAGCGATAAAGTTAATCTCTCTCTCTCTCTTTCTCTTTTTTACTTCACCTTCCATCCTTACAACCCTGAGCTCACGGAAATGGCAGATTCAGCAGAAACAGCACTTGTCATTTCTACACGAGTGCCTTTGCATAAGTTTTCACCCCCCTCTGACTTCACCCACATGTCGTAGTGTAATAACCTGAAACTGAATGGTCACAAATCTACACAGAATAACACTGCACATCACAGCGGGCGGAGATTTCTATCTATTTTGCGCAATTATTTACAAATGAATTGATTGTATACTATAGGTATTCGCCTTTATTGAGTTGTGGTGCAGCCCTGCAGATCTCATCACAGTGGCATAATTAGTTGATTTGAGGTGAGAGTTAAAGTCAGAGATGAAGTCAGAAGAGCTATCTGAACAAGCGCATAACAAAGTTCTGGGTTCAGGATTTGGTTAAGATTTTTAGAGACAGCAGCCATTAAATTAAATGTCATGCAAATTAAACAGTATTTCCAGTTTATAATGAGGGGGTAAATACTTCTGTAAGGTGTAAGGTGGTGTACGAACTCATTAGAGGTTGGCTCTCGCATTTGACAGACATTTGACCTCTTTCTTTCACACAAACTTTATTAGTTTATTAAAAAATCTCTGGTTGCAGCTTTAAAGATGACCTTTAAATTTTCTTCATCGTTTCATCAAAGCGTGCCTTTTGTTTGAAAGAAACGCTGTGGGGATTTATTTTATTGCCGAGTGTGTTTGTGTTGATTTGTGTGTGTGTGTGTGTGTGTGTGTGAATATGAATCTGAGTATTTCTGCATTTATTATGCGGACCGTGTGGTGTCAGGTGTTCAGGGGGAGGTCTGTCCCGTGTTTGATGTTCGTCTCTGTGTGTGTGTGTGTGTGTGTGTTTGATCTCGGCTGCTGTTTCGTTGGTGATCAGGTGAAACTCTGGAATTAATTAGTTCTCAAGCCAATTAAAATCTTCTGTTCGTATCTTACACGAACGCTTGGGCTTATCTCTGGTTTATGACCCCCTTCGTAAATGGCTTTGCTTTATCGTGTTAAAGCCGGGAGTGTTTAATGAATAAGTCTTGCTGCTTACCACTGAGTGTTTTTTCAAGCACCTGCCTTAGCCCATTAAAACAAAATACAGAGGAACGACACCGTTAATGTATTTAAAACTGCTCCGGGAAGTGTATACAAAACACCAGCGTCCTTAATAGATGCCAGTCTAACAATTTGGGACACTATTCATAAATAATGCATCACTTAGAGTTACTTCTGTGCTATTGGCTTTATTTATCAAATCAGGCTATGATACAAGACTGGACCAAAAGGCTGGGACCAGACTGGAAATCTATCCATCCGTCCATCCATCCGTCCGTCCTTCCATCTTTCCATCCGTCCATCCGTCCGTCCTTCCATCTTTCCATCCGTCTGTCCGTCCATCCTTCCGTCCGTCCGTCCATCCATCCATTCATCCATCCAACCAATCCTTCCATCCATCCATCCATCCATCCATCCATATTCTGTAGCACTTATCCTACACATAATCACACAGAACCTGGAGTCTATACCTGTGGTCTCAGGGCAAAAGGAGGGGGACACACTGGAGGGATACCAGTCCATCAGGACACTATTACATACTACAGAGACACCACACATATCTTTGGACTGGTGGAAGAACCCGGAGAACCCAGAGGAAACCTTCGAAGTACAGGAAGAACTCCAAAACTCCACCCACACAGAGCAGAGCTGGGACTCAAACCCTGAACCCTTTAGATGCTAGAGGTCTTTTTTTTTTAGGTGACTATTTAAATGTAAACACATTTGTTCTAAGTGCTCAGATGATACACTGATGCTGTGACACGGCTCACTGGGAACACAAAAGCAGAACATTTTAAATAGTACAAAATGATGGAAAATACATACGACGCCATAGTACAACGATGAATTCTATTAAGTCATGTTTCACTTTCATGGATGCTTTGATGCTCTTTAGAGCCTTTTCTGTCTGTTTGCTAGTCCTCATCAATCCAGACATTCTAGTATATTAACCCTTTTAATCAGGACACTGCCATTCCAGTGGAGATTATCTTATGGGATATTTTCAATCAGCGTAAAATTATTTTCTGACCACAAGTCTGATAAAACATGCTTGTTCGCTTGTGTTTTTTTTCCTCTGTTGGATAAGCTTCGACAGAATTTTAGTGGTTGAAGATAACAGCTTCAGATTTTTGATGATTTTTAGAGAACAAGCACTTAGAGCGTCTCAGAGAACAGAAATGGGTTTGATATTAACCTTTACTTTGAAGATACAAACATTTGTGTGGAAAAAAAATTAATGGTTTGTTGAATATATTGCCCTTAGTGGGCGTAAAAACAGAAATATATATAACAAATTCTTTAAGCCCTGAGGGTCTGCTTTCATATGAGTCACCCGACTAAGACATTTAAAGCTGAAGCATTTAAAGCTGAAACACGGACACAACCTAATCTATTTACTGTAATCAGTTACTATGATTTGAGTTCTTCTTCTCCGAGTCTTTATTTTTTCAGTCTGTGATGTTAGCTGTAAAGTGAGCCGATGTGAGAGAACCTCAGCCTGCTCAGGTCACCGTGATTTGAGCTTCTCTCCCCAGAGACCTGTATTTCAACCTAACAGGAGGGGCACTTAGCCAAGATGCTAGCAGCGGTTTGAGTCGGAGTCAGCTCAGCTCTATAAATAATAGAGCACGAGGAGGCAGATGCTTTCATCCACCCCGCTGGTCTCTTCATCTTTCCTGTTTGGGGATTCAGCAGAAATGTTGAAGGAAGGCATGATACATTGTTTGCTAGTTGAGTTTCTCAGCCTCGGATGTGCCGTTTTTTTTCCTCAGAGATGCAAGTGTGGCTAATTGCTTCTTATTTTAGTCGTACGGCTAAGTAAGTATGTGCTTTAGAATGTGTGTGTTGTGATGATACTCTTTTTTTTTAATGTAATTATCTATGGGAATGTTTTTGAACTTCAGAACGTCATCTCTGGTTAGCTTACCACAGCTAGCCAGATTAGCATATGTTGTAGGGATAAGCATGCTTCTGTTTAACGTCTGAACCTGCATTTACAGATAAACTTTTTTAAACCTTAAAATCTAAACTTGCTAACATTTTCCTTTTAGCTAAGAGTCATCCGCCATCTTGAAACTTTGTCATAAACACTTCAATCTTCCACTAAAGAGAGCTTTCTTTGACATCTGTAGTCCAACAGTCTATGATTTACTCTGACCGGCACGCTAATGACTGAATGCTAAACACCAGTGACAGACGATCATCATGTACTCTCAGTTCTAGCTGCGGGGAAGTTAGAGGAGGTCCAAAACAAGTCAGCACTTTGGACTGAATCCTGTCACAGCAGGGGCGATTAGAAAGAGCTACATACACGCTAATGATGACAGGATGATTAGCCTGTCAGCACGCAGGGAACGGTGCTTCACAACACAATTTCGTGGAGAGGAACTCCAGCCAAGCCGTAATGGGAACACTATCCTTATTATTGGACGTGATGGACAGCTTCATTGCTTTCGGGTTCGGGAGGAATGTTGTGATTGAGGGAGATAACATCACGGATTAAAGGAATGTCATGTTCTCTTTTGATCTGTGGGGTGATGGTATTAGCGAGGACGTCAGCGCCGATGAGAGCACCTGCGAGAGATGGTAATAAGCTGTACGGAGCTTCTTTTTTTTTAAATTCACACTAATTTTAGGGTAGCTTTCAGCCAGAGACTCTCTGATTGAAAGTAGGGGGAGGAAATAATGAATGGTTGGAATTTTATCCTGGGTCTGTGTAGATATTACTGTATCATCTCTCTGTTGGAACTCTCGATGATGGATGGCTGGATGCATTAACGCTCTAATATACTGTACATCAACGTTTCTATAGTAACAGCTAACACACGGACGTGCATAGTGGAGTTTCTGTAAGGAGTCTCCAGTGTCAGAAACAATCAGAGGAAAAGCTGGAGCTTCAATTTCACGCTGAATAGGAATTTGTTTCTCGGACATGGCACGATATTGACTGTAACTTGAAATGGACAAAAAGTACACGTTTTTATCATTTGCTGAAGAAGTAAAGCAATTTAGGACATGATGCACGTCGGGCTGCAGCACATCACCAGTTTCCTGTAGCAGCACAGCGCAAATAGTGTTTGATTTGATTTCTTACAGGATAAATACACTTAATTTCATATATTAGAGAATCACATGTATCACACATATTTTACATGATCTGTTTGGGTCAGATTCTTTGTAAATAATGAATCAAATAAATAAATAAATAAATAATAATTAATTAATTTATTAAAAATAAATAAAGAAATAAAGTTTTTTTTAAAATAAATATTTTATTTAATTATTAAAAACACAGTTTAAAATCATATTATATATAAATAAATAAATTAATTTAAAAATACATAAATAAATAACTAAATTAAAAACAGTCAACCAAACAAATAAATAAATAAATAAAGTTTTTTTTTTTAAATAAGTATTTCATTTATTTATCAAAAACAATGTTTAAAATCATATTATATGCGAATAAATAAATAAATAAATAAATAAATAAAAAAATAAAGTTCTTTTTAATCATTTATTTATCAATTTAAACCCATATTGAGGAAGGATCTCCGAGTAAGTGAAGCAGCTGTGCAGTAAAGAGTATACATGATTAATTAGCTTTATAAATAGCTTTCGAGCCAGCGTTGCTAGGTGCATGGGTTATCCACAGAATCTGCCTACTTTTTTGCTTGCTTTATTTATTTATTTATTCATTCATTCATTCATTCATTCATTCATTCATTCATTTATTTATTTATTTATTTATTTATTTATTTATTTATTTTCAATGCATGGTAATAGTTTGTAATAATAGCAGATCCAGTTTGAGCTCTGTGTAACAGAACTATTTAAGCAAACTGCATGTATTAATATTTAGGCCATGCAAATTTTGTAAAGAAATCCTGATTGTTAATTTTGTCTTATTGTTAGAGGTTCAATTATTAAATTATTTAATTCCCTTTCCATTGAGATCCACCTTTATTTACTTATTTGAACCTCTTAGTTACTGAACTATTTTCCTGTTAAGTCTCAGGTTTTGTATTTGAACATGTCCAGCACTTTTAAACTAAAATATACGTCTGGACTCATCAACACTGACTATTAGGCTGCTCTACTGAAAGAATTCTAGCAGGTAATGTTCATTATTATCAGGATAAGAGCTCTAGCTGGGCAGCTTTCCCTCTGCTCTTTGAGCTTTTGTGAGATTTCGACTTGAAGAAGTAGGACAAGCTCTGGAGTGCTTCTGAGACTCTGGGGTGAGCTTCTGCAGCAGTGGCCGAACAGCAGGTGATTTGTAAACAGCTTTATTATAGAGCTCTACAAGGTGTGAAACCATGATGCATTTCTGCACTCACACACACACACACACACCTGAGGACAACGTTTTTGACGTTTAATCCATGACCTATTTATGTCAGCACAGACATATTACTCCTGTGTGAATGGCCTGGCCTTGAATGAACTGGAGTGGCTCTTCTCACGTCCAGGGCACGTGTTCTGGTGGCCTTTATTTTCCCAATTTGCCCAGTTTGAGGATGAAGCAGAAAAGTGAAAAGACGTTTAAATTTAATAAAGTGATTTAATGCTAGTATTCTTCTTGTACTTGATATGTGCTTGTCACACACACACACAAACACACACACACACATGCACACACACACTGATCTATACACAAAGATACAAAAGTCTACTTAAATCATATTGTTTTGTGATGTAAAAAGAGTGCACCCAAGTTTAATAATTCCACCATCAATGTGAAAAATTAAGTAAAAAAAAATAATCTGAAATATTTTAGAAAAAAGCAACAAAAATAAAAAACATACACTAATCAAGTTGTATAAATATTGACGCCCCTAAACTAATATTTTTTTGAAGCACATTTTGATTTTATGACACCACTCACACACTCTGTATCAGCCTGGCACGCCTTGACTTAACAATATTTTACGACTTTTTCTAGCAAAAGTGTTCAAGATCCATCGAATGATAAGGGAGTCTATGAAAATATTGAGAGAAGCGGTGCATTAATGAATATCAGAACTCAGAAATACATGATTTATTTCTTTAATAATTAATTTATTAATCAAATAAAAAGAATGTTTATATACAATAATAATGTTTACAATCTGTCATTAAATAAAATGTAAAACAAATTATTAAAATGAAGTTTTTTTGTCTGATTTTTCTTAATGTTGGAAGACGAGTCTCTCTGCAGATGTAAGAACTACACATTTAATCCTGCTGCTTGGTCTAATGGTTTAGTAAAGCGGTTAAGCCGTGACTGACCTTGAGTTTGACCGATGTAACCGGCTGTAGCTGATGACGAGTGGGTGATGGTTAATTTTAACAAGTCACCAGTTTCTCCTGAATGTGTTAAGCTACGCTAAAGCCAACAACAATTCAACACTCCATCGAATGCTAATTGATACCAACGTCTCACAAACACAGACTCATTGATCTGCTATTGACCCTGAAACTAAGTGACCTGAACCAATCCAGTGTATGACATTGAGTTAAAAAGGGATACACACACACACACACACACTCACACACACACACACTCACACACACACGCCCTTTTTATGCTCCTCTGGATCTCTAAGGTCGGTACTTCCTTCTATATGATGAGCTTTGACAAGGTTGGCTGCTGTTATGTATTTTTAACCGACTTCTGTCTCTCTCTCTCTCTCTCTCTCTCTCTCTCACACACACACACACACACTACATAAAAGATAGATTCCTGGCTTCTTCTGCCAGCTTCCATCAGTAACTCAAAGAGAATGAGAAAGATGCAGCCATTTTCCGAACATCTCATTTAAAGTATTTTAATACAAAAGGAAATGACAAAGTAAGAAATTCAGTCCTGAAGGCATGTGTAGTTTTTATGCAACACCACAGGCCTGCGTTAGTCCCTCCTCATAAATATTGTGTGTCCTGTGATGCTCATAAGCGGATGCTGGAAGGAGAACTTTTATGAGTTTCGGTTATTGTAGTGTCATCTCGCATTAGCTGGTTACCTCTGCACTAAGCTCAAACTAGGCTTTTAGATCATGTTTTATACGCACGCTTTTATACCCATCCAGTCATAACAGCTCATCAACTTTATTGGAAAACTTCCACATTATAATGCTGAAGGAGGGGAGGGAGGGAGGGAGGAAGAGGGGTGGGTTTTATTTTAATTGTGAATAATCTCACAAGTCTGTCTGCTGTTCCTTCGGTCGTTATTCTCAAGCATTGCTTTTTAAGCCGGCGTGTGTAAAAACCCGGAGAGAAACACTGGAGTGTGAGCCAGGTTATATTGTGGATGGTTTATATAAATGACGCCATAAGATTTATAATATTATGTTTTGTTAAAAAACTGAACAATTTAGTTGACATACATGATCCTGAAAGTCCATATTGTTCAAGTTACAACTATGTAACTATTCATACAGCAATGTACACTGATCAGGCATAACATTATGACCAGTGATAGGTGAACTGATGATCTCCTCATCATGGCACCTGTTAGTGGGTGGGATATATTAGGCAGCAAGTGAACATTTTGTCCTCAAAGTTGATGTGTTAGAAGCAGGAAAAATGGACAAGCGTAAGGATTTGAGTGAGTTTGACGAAGATGGCTAGACGACGAGCATCTCCAAAACTGCAGCTCTTGTGGGGTGTTCCCGGTCTGCAGTGGTCAGTATCTATCAAAAGTGGTCCAAGGAAGGAACAGTGGTGAACCAGTGACAGGGTCATGAACGGCCAAGGCTCATTGATGCACATGGGGAGCGAAGGCTGGCCCGTGTGATCCGATCCAACAGACGAGCTACTGTTGCTGAAATTGCTGAAGAAGTTAATGCTGGTTCTGATAGAAAGGTGTCAGAATACACAGTGCATGATGGGTCAAGGCTGTTTTGGCAGCAAAAGGGGAACCAACACAATATTAGGCAGGTGGTCATAATGTTATGCCTGATTGGTGTATGTGGCAAAAAACTGATGTTATTTGTTTTAAGTTTTTAAGTGTCATAGTCTCATTCATATTCACTATGTGGACAAATTGTGGTGGACACCTGATCATCACACTCACATGTCATTGTTAATCATCCTGTTCCAGATTTAATCCAAAGACTTACTTCTCCAGCAAGGCTTTCACTAGATGTTGGGGATTTGGGGATCATTCACCTTTTCACTAAAGCATTTAATGAGATCAGGGACTGGAGTCAGGTGAGGAGGTCGGGGGTGCAGTTCATTTCAATTCAATTTATTTGTATAGCACATTTAACAATGGACATTGTCTCAAAGCAGCTTTACAGAAGTATAGAAACAGAGAATAATATATATTAAGTTTAAAGTTAAGTTACTATTTATCCCTAACATTTAGCCTGAGGTGACGGTGGTGAGGAAGAACTCAAACTGAGATGATCTGAGGAAGAAACCTTGAGAGGAACCAGACTCAGAAGGGAACCTCATCCTCATTTGGGTGACACTGGACAGTAAATAATGTAAATGTTGATAATGTCCTTTCTACAACAGCAACCAAGAGCTCTTGAGGAGCTAGTAGGTCAGTGTAGTTTCTGAGTTAGCACTAATTCCTTCCTGCTGAAAGCTGAAAGCAGTTCAGAGACGGTGTGATAGTCTCCAAGTGGTTCTGTCCACAGCAGTCCCCTGGGTCACAGGCTGTCCATGCAGATCTATCCCCAGCAGCAGTGAGCACCACCAAGTGACCAGACTCCAACCAGGGGTAGAGCGTCTGGATGGATCAGGCAGGTCTGGAAATAAGAAGCTCATCCTAAAAGTGTTCAGTGTGGTTGAGTTAGAGTCTGTACAGGACACTTGAGTTCTTTCACTCCTTCTACTTGGCTAACTATGACTTCATGGAGCTCTGAAGGGAAGTTGTAGATACTGCTATGAAGCAAGCATACGAAGACGTTCTATATAACTGTATGCTTCCAACTTTGTGCAAATCACTTTGGGGAAAATACACACGATGGTCAGGTGTTCATTTTTCACAAATTTTCCTTTGCTTATTTTTTTGCTGCATCGTATTACACCACTATCTACTTATTAAGTCAGCATTTTCTGTCCCTTTTTTCTGTCTACACATGATTCAAAACACCCAGTCTAAAACCTTTTGTTGCTTGGGAATTTTTTGGAGTTACAGTATATGCATGAGTGCACGTACACACAAACACACACACACACACACACACACACACACACACGTCATTCCTCTTTTCCAGGTGATTATAGGTTTGTAGACATTGTACACATTACTCAGTCAAAGGACAAAATACATTTAACCTTACAAATATGCAAACACACACACACACACACACACTTAAGAGTACACCGCTATTAGTGACACCAGATTACATGTTTTGTTAGAGACTGTTTTGTAGTTATTGCTCTATGTTTTGGCTGGCATTTGGAGTTTTTCATCATGTCTGGAATTTTCTTGGTGAACTCACACACACACACACACACACACACACTTCCCCACCCAAAGCTTTTCATCCTCCGCTTTGTGTGTGTGTGTGTGTGTGAGAGAGAGAGAGAGAGATTGTAGGTCTGAATGTATGAATGCTTCAAAACGGCATTTATTATTCATTGCTTTCCAGCAGATATGAGCTCAGCTTAGAGCTGTTTTAAGAGAGTAAATACCTGTTGAAATGTGACTTCAACAGACCGAGAATCACGGGCAGGAAAAAAGCTTTTTCACAAGCTCCTCGTTTACTATAAAGTGACTGTGCGAGCGGTTTATCTTCACTTATCAGGGTAATGATGTTGATCTGGAATAGTGTTGGGATGCCAACGTCAATATAAGGCATGATAACTGAAAGAGCACAATATCATGGTTTGTGCTTTATTCTGCTGTGAAAATTAGGCAAAATGCAGTAGTATTTATTGAGAAAGTTTTGTCAAAGTGGTTTGCTTTTAGCTCTCCGTACTCCATCGGAGATGCATATATTATATACATGGTCCTGAACAATGCATCGATCAGCTAAAAGCAGCTACACATGGACTTCATTTTCATTTAATAGAACTAAAAAAGAAAGAAACACAGCTGCATTGTTGAAATTCCATATTCAGAGGTGATATTTAAGTCTGATGTCTCTGTCAGTGCAGATCATGTTCCTTGTAAATGTTCAAGCACAGAAAAATAAAAAGCCCCAGTAATTATGGCATGTGTATAAGTCTGTTCAGTTGTTAAGTCTCAGCACTCATTAGGCAGGTCAAGAGCCGGTCCAGTAATGATATATTATTAGAATATACTCTCTGATTCTTCATCAAACCTCTTGTGCTTCCACAGAGTCCTCTAAGTGAAAATTAATCTTCCTAAGGTGATACCTATAAAGCAAAGAAAGCCTATAAGTAGATATTAATGCACTTCCAGCTTACAATTTCTAGTCTGATTAAGTACGAAATGTCAGTTAAGGGGAGGAGGTCAAGGTCAGACTTGGAAGACCGAAGAGAATGGCTTGTGTACAGGATGGAAAGCTAGAGTCATCAAATGTCACTAAGCATGTGCAGGAAGGTGAAGTTGAATCTGCATGGAAGAGTCATCAGAAGGAAGCCATATCTGTGACCTCATCATATAATTTGGCCAGTGGTACCCAAACATCTGCATACACTCTCTCTATCTCCTTCTGTCTCTCTCTCTCGCTCTGTCTCTCTGTCTCTCTCTCTCTGTCTTGATTTGAATCTTACGGATGATGAAAGAGTTCTTTTGCTGTGCAATTCTGTGAAGAAATGAAAACTCCAGGCCTTGTGTGTGTGTGTGTGTGTGATCATATAGAATGACAGATTGAGGAGAAATGAGGTCTCACTGGACCCAGGTGTCTATTCTGTTTTAACAGCTCAGATTTAGTAGGAAATTCTTTATTTCATTATTACAATATTACACACACACACACACACACACACACACACGGTCTAACAAAGCATCATCAAAACCCCCTCATTCAACACAGTCATAACCTCAGTGGTAACTTCATGGTGTAGAGCTACCACAGAGACACACTTTGTAAGTGTACAATTACTCTCTGAAGCTGACCTGCAGCTCTGCTGCTCTGCTCATTCTATCAGCTTCACTCTTCCCTGAAGCATCTGGAGATTTATTATGAATCTTATATGTATTTTATTGTACTGTGTTTATATTTAATCAGATCAGTGCTCAAACTGACACTAAATTATTGACGCATGACTCTTAATGGTGCATCAAGCTAAAATCTAGTTCATCTTATTGGGTAGTGGTTGAGGCTCTGGGATGTTGGGGTTCAAACCCCAGCACCACCAAGCTGCCACCATTGGGCCCCTGAGCAAGACTGTTAACCCTGTTTGCACCAGGGGTGCTGTATCATGGGTGACCCTGTGCTCTGCCCCTAACCTCCAAAGCTGGAATATTTGGAGAAAGAACTTCACTGTGATGTGACAAAAATAAAGTCATCCAGAATCAATATTTGGCAGAAACCTTTACGTAGGTGGAGCTGAATAAAATTTGAATCAGTTTTACTTCTTGAGCCGGCCCCATGAACCCAAAACTCTGCCCCAGAGCCTATTATATTAAAGTTTGCATTAACCACGACTGTCATGACATCGCTTTCAAGCACACTCGAAACACATGAAATTCAGCTCATATATTAGATTTGTAATGAAAATCTATCTACCTGATTTGTCATCATGTAAGGCTGACTTTTCAAACAGATAAAAGATTTAGACATATTGCGTTTACATACCTGTCCGAATGCGCAATCAATAATTCCGCATCCAGCTTCATTCCCGTCCCCACTGGAAATGTGTGTTCAGGATTTATTGCATTTTTATGTTAATTCTTATAAGCACTGAGTGGATTTTTGCTCACAGGAAAATGATCTGGCTGCAAACTTGGGCACGTGTCGATTTCAGAGAGAGGTAGGGGATGAGTCAGGGGTATTGGGGAGCATCCAAATACAAAGACACAATTTTCCAAACAGGATTTCTCAGCCAATTATTACACTTGTGCTGAGGTCACTTCTTAAACCATTATTTTTTAAACTGTGTACTAATAAATAAAAATGTCCTCTTGCTCAGTCATTCGCAGCCTAGCCCTGAGCTACTGAGGTGCTATGAAACCTTTAGCTAGGATTCGGTTAAAAATTGTTAAACACGTGTATCCAAAACAGAAGACCTGCTACATCTCTTATCTCCCAAGTCGGTGTGTTATCTATCTACTGGATTTCTCTGTACACAAACCATCGTTTTAAACACACTTTGATGCCAGTAATACAACATCCAATGATGCTGCCAAGGTACTATCAGAGTAAACATTTCCTAATCATGCCAGGTTTGTTAGGTTGTCCAAGCAGATACAGTAGAGCAAATATTCTGCCGATAAACAAATCAAGTCTTAAGTCAACACGGGTTTACGGGACAACACAAGACACATGTTTGCCGAGTTAATGAATTATCTACAGCAAGTCGAGCAAGCTTGGAGCGTCGTTACATGCAAATATTGTCATTTTCACGCCTGACTTGATGTCTTCCTGCCTCCAGGCAGCATTTTTTCTTATATTTCAGACACACCCCATATTGTGCAACTTAGAGGACATTTGGGAATCAATATTAACATGGAGTACTGAGAGCCATAATAGCATTAGATGCACATCTCTTCCCAAAACAGTCTTTATTATGTCTAGACCACCAGCTTCTTTCAAATTGTGTCCCACGTCAACTGTATGATCTTCAGCTAACTCTATTAAATGAAATTTTTACCAGATTTTCCAGACTAGGTACAAGTACATTTTTTGACACTCTATACTGATACAGAAATGATAAAGAAATGCTTAGTGCTCAGTGCTTGCAGAACTGAAGTGCTCTCACATATAACAGTTTCCTAGCATGCTTGCTTCGCCCCTCCGTGCTAACAAGAACCTTTATATACGTGAAATTCACTTCAATTATCCCTAATGTTGTTGTTCTTTCGGCTAGTCCTTATTTGGGGTCGTCACAGCAGATCATTTGGTCCGCATTTTTAGAATAATTATAATTATTAGCTATTATGAATAGCCACCTGGTGGTCCAGCGGCAGGATCCCGCGCTCTCATTGCTCTGGCCCGGGTTCGATTCCCCAGGCAGGGTGCTAATCAAGCCAATGAAGAGTTAACTCTCAGTATTGGTCCCAAGCCCGGATTCAATGGGAGGGTTGCGTCAGGAAGGGTATCCGGCGTAAAACCTGTGCCAAGTTGAAACGTGTGGACCAAACATTCCGCTATGTCCCCGACAGGGACCAGCCAAAAGAACAACAACAACATTAGCTAGTGCCATGATGTCATCAGTCCTGGTTTCAATTCTAATACATTTCACACAGCGGCGTCAGATGCATCATAACAGATCACAATAAAATGTCGCTGCCGTATTTATTACTTTATTTTTCCAGTCCATATGCAGCTAGTGTTAGACAGAATGGCGTCAAAGCAGCACTATCCATTAGGCCTAGAGAAATGAAATAAGAAGCAACCTGAGAGTGATGAGGCAGAATATAATACTTTTTTTTGTAAGTAAGTTCTAAGTTCTTTTCTAATGTAAGTTATATTCAAGATCTACCTTTTGCAGTACAAGTATATATTCAGAGTATAAGATAAAACATAAGACATAGACAATACACAATTAGAAACCGCAATAAAATTCTTTAAAGTATATAATGTATTAACTACTTTCTTTATTTCAAGCTTCTCCTAGCATTGTTCTAGCCCAGAAATTTTTAAAAAAGCAGCAAGAAAAGCATTGTATTGTAAAGCAGTGTAAAGTTCTATGTTAAAATGACACGAGTGCTGTTTCCGAGTCTCATGTACTGTTTATATTATGTCTTCATAAACTAGCTACACAAGTCAGAACTAGACTAAACAAATCATGACTGAAAAACCTAGACGCTATCCTAAATGCGAATCACTAAGTCTTTTATTTTATACCCCAGAATCTCTTTGAATCTGATTGGTCAGAAAGTGTTGAATAATCTCTTAGCAGTAGTTCTATATATAATTCGTTTATGTCTATGTGCTCGTTCCAGTACTATATAGTTACAAAACGTACACAGGGACTCGTATGGTGGAGATTCATTAAAAAGGGTAATATTTATTTATGGAAGTCTCTCAAATCAGCAGTTTGTTATAGCCAGAACTAAGGCTGTGTATGCACTATATTGCCATGTTTTGGGACGTCTGTCTTTACATGCACATGAATGTAATATGGAGTTGGCCCGCCCTTTGCAGCTATAACAGCTTCAACTCCTCTGGGAAGGCTTTCCACAAGGTTTAGGAGTGTGTTTATGGGAATCTTTGACCATTCCTCTATAAGCGCATTTGTGAGGTCAGGCACTGATGTTGGATGAGAAGTTCTGGCATACAGTCTCCGCTCTAATTCATCCCAAAGGTGTTCTATCAGGTTGAGGTCAGGACTCTGTGAAGTTACTCCACACCAAACTCACTCATCCATGTCTTTATGGACCTTGCTTTGTGCACTGGTGTTCAGTCATGTTGGAACAGGAAGGGCTCATCCCCAAACTGTTCCCACAAAGTTGGGGGCATGAAATTGTCCAAAATGTCTTGGTATACTGAAGCATTAAGAGTTCATTTGACTGGACTAAGGGGCCGAGTCCAACCCCTGATTTGGAGGGGTGTTCATTAATGTTCCACAATATTAAGCATAACTTTAAATGGATAAGAAGTACAGTATGTTGTTGTTCTTTAGTGTTGGTAAATTGCTGTGGTATAAGGGAAGTAAAACACTTTCTGTGGTTAGTTTCGGTTAGCTTAAACTATTTATCAGGCAAACTAAAGGTCACAATATATTACACACTTAAATTGAGGAAATTTTTAACAATATAATCGGTATATTGAGGAAAAAGTAAAATAACAATACCTCAGATTCTGTTTTGTATCTATCCACTGAAGCTATTTTGGTTTCCACTATGTATATATGTTTTGCCATATACATAGAAATCTTTGAGATGCGAGCGTAGTCAGAGTTTTTTTTTGTTACAAAGAGTGCTTTAAGCTCAGAGTTGTCGATGTGAAAGGAGCTGAATGAAAAGATGTTCCAAAAAGTCTGAAAGGCCAATAACGTCTGTCTGAAGTCAGTCGCTAGCAGAGAAGAGAAAATTGTTGCTGGCAAAGTGCAATTATCTCTGTAAAGGCACTTGAATGAAGATAAACATTAAGAAAGGAAAAATACTACTAAAAGTATTTTGGTTTTGATTCTAGTGTAAAGGTCTTTCTGTCTCTCTTGTTCAAACTTTCTGCTAGCATCTCTCTCTCTCTCTCTCTCTCTCTCTCTGTGCTCAGGGGAACTGAAGTTAAAATCAATCTGCAGTATGTCTTGCTGGGTTGATGCTCACTGAATGACTGCCTGTGTAGAATTAGTGTAATTTATGGCGCCAGCAGTGGAAGAAGGAGCTAGTGGAGGGAATGGTAGTCTATCAGACTCTCGTCCTTGCTGGACAGGTGTGTGAGTGGTAAGTTAGAGAGAGAGAGAGAGAGAGAGAGAGAGAGAGAAGAAGAAATACATCGATGTCTGAAACCCTTTTGTCCTTACTGCATCAAATATACAGCATCTTAAAATTGTAAGAGATCATGTCTGGTATGACAAAAAAAAGCATATGACAAGCATTCCTTCATCTTTCATTCATTCAGCAGTATGAGCTTTATCCTGTACAGGGTTGTGTTGGAGACTGAGCCTATCCCAGGAATGCTGGGTGTGGTGTAGGAATTCACACTGGCTGGGACACCATGCACACTCAGTTCATACCTAGTGCCAATTTTGCATTACAGACAGAATATTCATTTAAATTATTTTGGAACAAATGAATGAACGAACGAATGAATGAATGAATGAATGAATGAATAGTACAGAATTGATTTCTTAGCCATTTTTCTCCTAAATTTGGTCACCTACCCATTCCCAACCACCACCCAGATACAACAGCTACAAACGAGGGAGGGTGAACGCTAACACATGCTTTCTCTGAGACATATGAAGCCAACAGCCCCAGCTTTTCAAACTGCTGCTCATGCTAACACACTCGGAGGAGAGCGCAATCTGCCCTCTTACACATACCTGAGCTCACAGATGCCTGTGATTGGCTTGTATCACTGGGATTGACAGGGATAGGAGGGAGTGATCATAAATGAACTCCTAGTGACAGAATAATAAAAACGTATTACATTAAATATAATTTGATTTAAAATTATTCCTTGGCATTCTTTTTCAGAACTGTCTCTTTATGTCTGATTGTTTCCGTGTTTCATAGCTTAATATTAATATCTAGAATATGCAGATTGTAGATTGCTCAATACTAAAAATTAGCAACTCATACCAGGCTTATAACCGCTAAAAAACAAGACGTATTGCATTGAGATCACAGCATTTCTGCGTTAGATGTTGAATCATCTCAGATGGTAAGGAAAGACTTCTGCCAAATTGTTGTCTAGTCAGAAAATATCCTGACCCTTAAACATCATGATTCATAATAACAAGTGAAGGAACAAAAAAAAACAACAACAAAAGTTCCACTGCATTATCAGAGAACATATTTACAAATTACCTCCAGCGATGTGTATTCCACATCCACATAAGGTCCTCCATTGCATTATCAAGCCTCGTATTTTTCTTGTAGAGAAACTGAAATAAATAGTCTCAGTCAAATCAGACTTTTTAGACCAGCTCAAATTACTGGTTTATTTACCAGAGCGAGGAAATCTCCCCTGCTTTAGACACTACATAATACGTGATGTCTCACAGGTGGCATCGCGTCTATGCTCAGATGGATTGGATTTCTTATGCATAGGAACAACAATAGATTTCTTTCATAAAAGAGACAGTGCCCTTGGAGAGAGACAGATCAAATAACCTGTATATGATCGGACTAAACTCTGCGGCACAATGCTATGATATCAGGAAGGCAAATTTGTATAGAAGAAAGGGAACGATGGCTAAGGCTAGGGTGAGAGACAGGATTTTGAACTTGATCCCCATCTCAAAACCTTAACTGAGCTATTTTATTCCTAACAGTGTTAAGATCAGGTTGTTCTGGATTTAGCTCCTTACCACTTTTTACTTTTTAACTGGCCAGTCACGTCTTTCTCACTGAAAAGAGGTGTGATTGAGTCGATGTAAGAAAGAACGCCGAGCAGTGACTCACAGATTGCACTCAAGCACTTCAGGTCAAATCAAGCGAAAAAGCAGACTGAGCTTGTGGCCAAGCTTGAGTCATTTGGTTTGTTTTGTCATAAGAATTTTCCAGTGTCGTGATCATTTGAAAGGACTGTTCACATAACAGTGTTAGTTATGCAATAGTTCAAATGTTAAAATTTTTATGTCAGCCCATTTTGCCCCTCAAGGAACAGACTGGTTGGCATTCCAATGTAAAGGTCTGGCTACCGTTAGTACCAAGCCATCCAATGCAATACAAGGACCTTTAGTTACTTTTTTAAAGTTGTCTGTCTTTGATCAAGTTCTTGATTTT
This sequence comes from Hemibagrus wyckioides, assembly GCF_019097595.1. Lineage (NCBI taxonomy): Eukaryota > Metazoa > Chordata > Actinopteri > Siluriformes > Bagridae > Hemibagrus > Hemibagrus wyckioides. The sequence goes on from NC_080737.1 coordinate 8,150,938, forward strand.
GTTGCAAATACAACCTTTTTTTGCGAAGTGTAGGTTTTCCTATCATATTGTCACATAAACATCTTCGATCTAGAGATTCGTGGTTAAAATAACCCAAAAAATAAGACCAGGGTAAGAGTTACCTTCACACCAGGCACCCTGCAGGTAATAGTAGGAAACTGACAAGCTCGGTACAAAGTATGAACTATCAACCATCTACAAGGCCAAATGTCAGGTTTGCAGAAGTCCTGCACCAGCCAGTGATGAGGTACAACAATTTAAAATTCTTTTTCTTTCTCTAAGTCTTGAGAGGCGAGAGTGAAGACCATTTCCAGCTGGATTTCAACATTAGTGAGTCCCTATGGCAAAGTTCAGAAAAAGTGAATAACAAAGGTTTATTCCTGATACCTGAGAAACTTTTCACTCAGTGAAACTGCACAGAATCTGGTCCAGTGTATTTTTTTTCCCCTGTCAAATATCCTGATGCCCATCCCAATAAGGGAAAGAAAGTTCTGGGTCAGTGCACTAGGTCAGCATTCTGGGTACCCTCCAAGGAAGGGGTTAAGATCCTTGCTCAAGGAACCAGCTTGAACAGTGACAGTGGTGCCAATCTCGACGCAGACTCACTCCTGTCAACCCCTGCCCTTATGGGATTTTGAACTTATAACTTACTGTTGACAAGCGTATAGCCTTAACAACTATCACCATGGCCCCTAAGGACACACCAGCCCTACACTGAGGATCTAGGACCAACCATGGTTGATTGATTAGAATCTTCCTTTGCCTCACTTCTTCTGTGAAATGTGCCCCACTGAAAGGATATAAGTTGCCATACCAGGAAGTGGCAGCAGTCTGAATTCACACAGAAAAAGAATGAAACTGGAATACCAAATGGTATCAAGCAGTGTCCTATTTATTGCAGTAGTATTTGGTCTGGGGTTTATTTAAGAAGCCAATTATTCAAACAAATTGGCACCGATTAAGGTGATGGTCAGCCACAGACAACTGATGTCCGATCTTCCTGGTGTTAGTTTGGCAGGGCATTAAGAGGTGTAGCCTGTTTCATTCTCATTACAAGCCTTTCACATATGGCAAGGGTGATAGCTACTACAATACAAGACCCACAATAAAGCGGCTGTCAGAAGTAGATTGGAAAAATATATTGGGAAATGTAATATAGGGTAGAGGCGGTGAAGTATGAGCATGGCTTCTACTCATTTTCAAGGTTGGTCTTGAATCTCAGTCAGGAAACTGCAGATCAAATGGTATTTTTGGAACACACCAGCTCTGGGAACTAAACAGGTCCCTGATACAAAATCTCACAGCTCTGTGCTTGAACCCAAAGATAAATCAAGTAACACTAAGATCTTGTGCGAGAACATAAATCAAGTAACACCAGAACCCCACACGCGATTAACAGAAGTTTGTAACCCAGTTAGGAAATAGTGTGATGAACAAAAAAATAAAAAAAATGATTGGGGGTTTGAGGGGGTCTTTAGCCCTGTTAGAGCATACAGATCCTGTATTGAGATTTTGTGTGTATCTGTGTATACATAGGAACAGCCGTTACTTTTCCTTTTCCTTCGAGATTAGAGCTACTGTCTCAATAATGAGCCTTGCATATTGGTACGTGCTTTAATTAAGACACGGTGACGGTAATGCATATTCATTAGCACTGGGTTCACAGACAAGCAGGAGGAGCTAGATGAGCTATTAAAACCTTAATTGCTCAGTGGGTGGAAAATATCGAGCTACTGCCACTACACTTGTATAAATGACAAATGAATTTAGAAAAAAAAAAAGCTGATCTCAAGAAAGGCTTCCCATGGAAATTAGTAATATATGCGTAATGAGGTCTGTGTAAGCATTTTGTTGATGATTAAGCACAGATATTTACATGACGTGTGGAAAATGCACATACGCATGCCATCACCCCCCAGGGTATATCATATTTGTATGATGGCTTCTGGATTATATCTGATATGCCACGAATCAGCATGTGTATCTATCTAGATTCCCCCATTTTCTTCCCTCAAAGGCACATATTGTTTTTCTCTGCTCGGCTTTTACAGCAACAGCACGTTGCAAGTCCTGTTCTTTTTTATCCTGTCTAATCATGCCAGGCTTCTGAAACATTAGTCTGCTCTCACTTCCCCATTCATGGGCATAGACACTGGCATTCACTTTCCCTCCGTCTGGCACCAGATACCGGATATCACTCCTGAGAGTTACTTTACTTTCAGCTTCAACTCGCTTCTGTGTATTGGTTGAATGTTACATCGATATCACTTCCTTTGCATTAATACCATTTTGTGAAGCTGGGGTTTTGTTTTTTTCTGCACAAAAATGCTTTTTGCTGGGGTTTTTTCCCCTTGCTATTAAAGCCTCTAGTCGTAATTGTACAGTGTTCATTGTGCATCATTTTATCTGTAGAGGCATCACATCACAAGGAATACTCCTACGGTTTTCAACTTTGTAGAGTTTCTATAGCGGATGTGTGATTAGCACAGAAATCAAGGCTAGCATGTTGGGGGAAGTGGTAGCTTAGAGTGGTTCAGGTGGTGGACTATTGGTTGTGAGTTTGAATCGCAGGTCCACCAAGCTGCCGCTCAGGGTAGTTGTTGGGGAGTAACAACTGCCCTTTTGCTTTTGTGAATCTGTAAAACTGTATCCGGTGCGAAAGAATGAGCTAGAATTCTTATTTTCAAGGTATGGTTCAAACAAAGTTCCATATTTATAATGAATAAGTGCATAAAGCGTTTTGCTAAGAGCAAGTGTGCAGCACTGTCATTAATATTTGTGTAGCTATCTTACTTTTAAATTCATTGCATAGTTTCAACGTTTATTGACAGAACTGCCCTTAGATTTCAGTTGTAAGTTTTGAAGTAAACAGATTTGTCTATTGTTTTCTTGGTACATATTTTCCACAGGTACTGTTTATTAGTGTATAGATGGAAAAGATAGAGACTGTGTTCAAAAGCAGTGGACTATTCCTTTAATTTGCCAAAATTCTATTCTACCATTGGGAGAAATTCAAAAGGGAGAAATGATAAATGCTCATATGCTTATGATGTATAACGAATCGCTTCTATTGCATACTTTTTCCTCCCAGGACCCAAAAATCTGTGTGTGTGTGTGTGTGTGTGTAGATGTACAGTGCATGCTTTTACACAAGTCACAACAAGCATCTCCGATAACAAAGCCAGTATTAACATACTCATACTCCTGACATAGCGCACATGTATTAACACACTCAAACACACTCGCAATTATTCCGTGGTAGGAAAGCACAATGGTCCTCTGCACACTCTTGTCTCTCTTTGTCTCTGTAATTACGTCTCATTCAGGTGAGACAGATTTAAAAGGTGACTACGGCAAAGCACCAGAGCAAAACGTTCAGCAGCTCATGTGCGATCAAGCTTGGCAAAGTGGCAAATGTAAGATACGGCGGAACAGTTTGCGGCGGATTAACTCAAAGTCGGCGGATCAGCGAGGATTTGTGTCGTTTCCTTGTTTATTCCGAGCGCATGAGACGTTTTGCTGTTGAAATAAGCGTGTCGGAGTCCTAAGGGAAGGGTTTTTTCCCTCTCCACATGCAGATTTCTTGGATGATATTACAGAAAACATGTCCACATGTTTTTGAAAGCTGTGCATTGCTTTAATAGGACGTTACAGTGAAGCATAATTGTGTAATTAGAGCTCAGGAACCGTAAACATCCTCAAAGCGGCAGTTATCTAGTCCTACGCTGGCTGCTGGTGCTCGAGATTTGTATGTGTATTTACCTTGGCTTTGGTTGCACAAATGTAAATTGTATATTTACATATATTAAATTCGGCGTAAATTCAATCAATTTTGGAGCTCAGCCTGGAGCTAAACTGGATTTTACTTTAATCCTGTGCTCAGAATAGTGCTTCTTTTTTTTGTCCTCCTTATTTTGTAAATGGTGGACTCATTACATTTTAAGTTATTACTTTCATTTCTGGTTAATTTAGGACGTTAAATCATGCTAATATTAAAAATAATTGTATATACAGTAAATAATAGCCAGTGAAAATCCTTCCCATGGAGAAATTTGTGGATATTTAACGTTATGCAGTTCTAAAGGCTTTTTTAGAAATGAGACGAGTTTCTGCTTTGCATGTATCTTAATCACGTAGCCTTTTAGTCAAGTAGTAAAAAGGGAATAAATTCAATTTTATTTCAATTATATTCCACTGAAATATGCCAAGTCACCCATTCATTTATTTTGGATGTTAAAGAACAGGAGTGGGGGAGGGGCAAGGGGCGGGGTTGGGTTGTGCATTGAAGACTGTAGACTGTGTGTGTGATTGTGCCCTGCAATATGGTGGCACCCCTGGGATAGTTAAAAAGTGCTACATAAATAAAACGGAGTGGAATGGAAGATGTTGTGTGAAGTTGTGCAGTAGCTGCTGTGTTGCAGGATACAGTAAGCAATGTCTGATTAATAAAAAGCCCAGAGTGCGAAAGCCAGCGTGTGTTTTACTACCCTGTCGATCTACCTCTTGTGTTGCTGACCTGCCTTTTTGTCTGGGACTGACCTTTATATCATACCTCATACCTCTTTCTCTCTCAGTCTGTTCCTGGTTTATGTGCTCAATAGTCAGGAGGTGGAGAGAAAGTGATCTAGAGCGATAGAGAGAGAGAGAGAGAGAGAGAGAGAGAGAGAGAATAGGGATGAGATGATAGAGGAGAAGAAAGGCTACTAGTCCGAATTGATCTGTAGATAAGCGGGCTGCTCTCCAGGCAGAGAGACGTATCGTTCCTGTCTAACTGTTACTTGCACTTGTTTTATGCCACGGCAAGGAAAGAGTGAACGAAGGAGTGCAAAAAAGGATGTGGTGGAGGGGTGTAAAGATTCACTTAACCCCAATCCTACATCCAGAGTTGTTTCACTTACACCCAGTTAGTGCTGTGGTGGACCTGAATTGCCATGATAGACACACAAACCTAGAATAAAAGAGGAGAATGATGGCGTGTTTTATTTTTAGGCAGCAGGTTTTATATTTTGTTTGTGTGTGTGTGTGTGTGTGTGTAGATAAATGAGCAGAGGAACATCTGGATTGCGGCGATAGTCACTCTGACACATCACAGGAGGAATGAATCAAACACGCATGTGTGTGTGTACAAGAGAGAACGAAATCACAAAAGGAGAAAACGGAAAAGGAGGATTAATAAAAACGCTGGCAACGTAGGAGGGAAAAGACGACAGGATCAAAAGAGCAGGATTGCAAACGGATGAGTGCGGGAGAGAGAAATGATGAGGGGATGGAAAAGCAAATAGGAGTGTTTGCTTTGTGTTCCAATATTGTATGCACTTGTCCACTTCCCCTCGTCGGTTCCTCCTTCCTCCACATTTCCCATCTTCACGGGAATACATTCCTGACGCATTCCGTGACCCTTGGATACCCGAGGAATTGAGTTCTACGTGTCTAGACGCCAGAATTGGCTCAAAAAAAAGGCGTTGCATGTGGAAGGCCAAATGGGTCACAAGTGTAAATATAAACAAGACGACTTAATGTTCAAACATCAATAGGAAAATGATCTAATCATAAGTTTTATGTCGACATTGACCATTTCATGGTTCTTATTCTTAGCTGGTTGTCCGTTACGAATGACTTTTCATTATTTTTATCCATTTATATCCATCTTCAGCACTGAATCTCTTCTTCATATAGTTATTATTGCCTTATATGAAAGAAGACACTTAGAGTGTTAAGAATTCGTATTATAATGCTTGTTCATAAGGATCTAAAATTTAAAGGTGTTATCTTCATCCACTAAAATCCTGTATAAGGTTATCCAACACCTAACACTGAAAAACCATCAGTGTCCTGCTCATTTTATCTCAGACTTACAGCCATAAAATAAATCATTCCTTTATACTGATTGACTCGAGCTGCATTTGATAGCACTGGTCACTTAATAAAAAGTTTAGATTTCTATTAAGCCTTTAGATTTTTTTTAAACACCAGACCTATTACAGATGGTTTAATAACCAGCTGCATTTATTGTTTTTTTTTTTTTAAAAAAAAATGAAAGAAACCCTGATAAAAATGAAGAGAAACATGTGAACGCTGCCATCTGTTTCAACAGTTTGTCAGAAAGCGTTTCTAGCGGCGAGAGGTGAACTGCTTTTCAAACGACGGTGTCTGGGTTTTTCTCTCCTCTTCTCCTCTCATCTCTTCTCTCCTCATCACATCCACGCTCTGGGTGTCCTCTATGAATCTTGATTACTAAGCAAAGACAATTGTTCCATTAGCAAATTAGCAAGCTTTTCACTCTCTCTCTCTCTCTCTCTCTCTCTCTTGCTCTCTCTCGCTCTCTCTCTCTCTCTCTCTCTATCATGCTAGCTATCAAACTCCCTCTTAGTGCCACACACACACCTGAATGTTCAGATCCCTGTATTACAGATTGATTTCATGCCCCCCGTGACACAAATAGAAATGATTTAATACATTATGTAAAGTAATGAAGTGAGACAGCTCATTGATTCACGGGAAGGTCAGGACTGAGGTTGCAGCCATCATCTCGGGCATCTTTCACACATGCACTCATGCACACACACACCTTTCTCTGTAACATTGACACCTAGCATTGCATTAACGAAGCACTGAATGTGATCAGAATGAATCTGCATGTTATGTGGTGTCTTCTGATTGATGGAATTGGAACTAGTCCCTGAGTAGAAGAGTTCCTTTTATACAAAAAAAGCATCTAGCTTATATAATGAAAAACTGTAGAGTATAGTAAAAGTTCAGTAAAGTAGAGCTAACATTTAAAGCTTGCATTATACTGGGGTATACAAAGTGAAAAGGTTAGCATAGAGCTAGCATAGAGAGTCAACAACAGACTAGCATGGCATCGGTTGCTAAGCAGGACCTTCTGAGATCTAAATAAGTACACAATATGACCAAAAGTATGTTGACACCTGACCATCACTTTTTAGTGTCTTTGTTTGCTGTAGCTTGACAATTTCCCTTCACTGGAAGCCCAAACCTGCTCCGGCATGACAATGCCCCTGTGCACAGAGCACAGAGATCCATGAAGTAATGGTTTACTGAGGTTGGACTGGAAGAACTGGAGTGTCCCTGCACAGAGCCTTGAATCTGACTCAACATCTTTGGGATGAACTGGAACATAGACTGCACCCCAGACCTCCTCATACATCATCAGTGTCTAATCTCTGTAATGCTCTTCTCAAAATCTGAGATGATCCCAAATCCCCAACATCTAGTGGAAAGCCTTCCCAGAAATGTGGAGGTTATTACACCAAGAAAGGATGGACTAAGTCTGGACATATATGAGTGTGATTAGTCAGGTGTCTCTTCGGATATCCATCATCTGTCAGAAGAAACATCCACTAGTTTTGGCGTCGACTAAAGTCTCAATAATGTCTTTAATTCATGGTTTCCTCATTTTGCGTGTCTCCATTGAAGGGGAAGACAAAAAGAAGGTATAGTTCAAGACAGTGATATATGATGAACACCATCTCACAGCTCCAGGTTACGGATCCTGAGCTCAGGTTACCACGTGTGGTCTCCTCAAGTCTTCGTAGGTTTCCCGAAGGTTCTCCAGTTTCCACCCACCTCCCAAAAATATTCCCGTAGGCGGATTGGCTACTCTAAATTGACCCTAGGCATAAATATGTGTTCATGGCAGTCCAGTTCAGAGTCTGTTGCAGTCTTGTATTCCCAGGATACCTTCTTTACCATACAGCCACTGGAAACTTTAGAATCTTTATTGGTGCACTGCTTTCTTTCTTTCTTGGTGGTGGCTTTTAAGAAGTCTTTTAAAGTTTCTTCCATCAAATCTAGATCTTTATTAGACACCGATTACATGTCGAGGTATGCTCTTGTGGCACTGAAATTGAATTAAGCATGTGCGCAAATGCACAGACCTGATGAGACTTCAATTGTGAACTTGGCTCCATTCCAACTGGAGTGGGTGCTTAATTGAGAAGAATGAGATGGAGGAGAAGGATCTATTCATCTGTATGAGAGAGCAGAAGGTGGTATAAGAGGGAGACATTCATCTTGCTTATCAACAGGTTCTCGATCTCAATTCCTTCTTCTCCTGATCTCCAGATACTGATGCACAGGGACTTGAATTAATTTGACAAGTGACACTTTTTAATCACCTTAGTTCAGAACGTTGGACACGATTGTTCGAGAGATGTTTAGCACGTAACATTCAGCCGTCTCCGTGTACAGCCTCGTGAAAGCCGTTCCTCTGAGGTTCATCAAAGGTTCCTCAGATGTTCCTTAGACGTTCTTCAGAGATTCTGTACCTCATTAAGCCTGCAGTGCGGAGACGGAGCCAGGGGCGACTTCGCTATTGATCATGGTGTCAACACGGTGATGAAGACCTCTTTAAGTCTGGCAGCAAGCTCTTGGGGAGAGGGAGACAGCAGTGTGGAGTACTTATAATAATGGATCATTATGTCAAGTGCTGAAGTGTGGGTCTCTCCCTGTCTCGCTGGCTCGCGCTCTCTCTTTGATGAAACCTTGCTGAATGTTATTGCGTTAATGTTATGCCAGATTTCTGATGGTCTGTCTAGTCGAGCTTTCATTAGTCATCTGAAGCGCTCGGGGAACGCATGTTTCGATCTTGATAATTGGCTGTTGCTAAAATGAGCGAATAAATAAAGAAATTTGTCAAATATTCAAGGGTTTTTTTTTGCACTAATAGACTCTTTGTTGTTCATTAATACCATTATGACTGTTTCTTGTTTCCAGATGCTTTTTTCCAAGGCAAGAGGATAGAAAAAATATAGTTGAGGGTTAAGGCTTAGCCCTGGGATTTGTATTCGATGGACACTAGCTTGTAGTTTTAGCTACTGGACTATATTTGCTCACAGCTGTTTATTAGTGATGTTATTTTTCATTTCTAGCGATTGTAATAATGACTTATATATGGTGCTTGAGAGATACTGCTACAAAACCAAAACGGCAACTAAAATGTAATGAAACGATAAAATTCCTTCCTCACAGAGATTAGCAGAGCTCTCAACATTGCTAGCAGAGAGAAAAAAACGAATTGTACCACTAAAAAACTCCTAGCATGTGTTGGTAGATGAGCTATAACTGTAATATATATCTTTAGTAAAGCTGCTTTGTGATATTGCGGTGTGGGAAGTGCTGTCTAAATCAATGGATTGCATAGTCATAAAATGGAAAAAGGCTAAACTGTAAACGTAGGCACCTCTGGATTTGTTCTCCATCACATCTTTTAAAAAAAGACTGATTGATGATTAGAGTCCAAGCATTAAGAGTGCAAAGAACCCTGTTTATGATTATTTTCCCAATAAACTTTGGCACGAAATTTTAAAAAATGATGGACATAAAAAGTTCTGAAAAATACATGGATCAGGGCGTGGGATAGGGGTTCAGAAAATATATATCACAGATATTGCTGTATCCTTGGTGCTTGGGCCAGCCAATCGCTCCTAGATGCTATATTTTTCATTATTGCCTTGTATTTATTTCATTATTTATAGCATAGACACACAACAAGCTCTATAAAGTCTAGACCTCAGCATTTGTATTGTCAGATTTTATGCTCCTGGGTTTGGTGTGATTGGTATTTTTGTAGCGTTGGGCGTCTACGTCTCTGTTCTAGTAGTGTTATATGAAAGCACTAGTCTAATTATATTCTGTCTCTTTGTCCTCTGTCCAAAAGAACTGCCTCTCAGAATTGCTACAACAGACCATTAACTATCCCAATTAAAGTGTGAATGTCAACTGCTTCCACCATCTCTCAGGCCTGCGTCATAATCTCCACGTTTATGCCTGACAGTCTCCGGCAGGTCATAACTCATCCCGCACCGATTCCGACTGTCCGACATTTTTAAAAACGGCTGCTTCAATCATTCAACTATAAATCAAATAAAGCGACATTTCTCTGCCTTTCTCCGGAGCTTAGGCCGCGTTTCATAAAAGCACGTGACTGAAAGCGGATGATGAGCTGAAGAGTTATGGCTTTTAAATGAGTGTTTATTGTAGTTATACCATGCAGTCATTTGCATAGTAAGTCTGTTTCTTCGTCGCTTCCTCTAATACGCGTGTAGTGCGGTCGTTAAGCCAAACTCCAAGGTTATTACGGAAACAAATAACTTCCACATGGGTTTAAAATAATTTCGGTGGAGGGTTGTTTCATGTACGATGTGCCACAGAAATGACTTTCAGTAGAGCATAGCACCAAATCATCCTGTTTCACATTCGGGAAACGGTCTCATAAAAACTCAAGCGTGTAAATATTCCAACATCATGTAGTATATGATGGATTTTTTTTTTTTTAAGCACGAGACTGTGGTTTGCCTGTAAAGTTCGATTGCTTGCATTCTGTCAAAGACCACAGACAGCTGACAAAAAAATAAAACAGAATAAAGAGCATGGTGTGGGGATGACCTCCATTATTTCAAATGGAGGACAGAGGTTCAATCAAAATCCCCGCTACCGTATTGGGATCGGTTGTTGAAATTAATCTATTCAGCGAGCCCTTATGCCTTGTGGATGAGGGCGGAGTCATCATGGATGAGACCACGCCTATCAGAATAGAAATGTTTCATCATAGGTTCATATATACAGGATATTCGTGATCCTACAAAATCACAATAAGTGTGGATCGTTAAAATAGTTCATTCACTTCATTCATTTCCATCCTTTTGCTGCGTCTTAGCATTCGACAACAATAATAGCATTGTTATATTGCAGTATTTATAGGATACCGTGTCATTATACAGCTTTTTTTAGACAGGTTCGTCTAAAAGAGGAACCATATACTAGAAGCCTATCAGAGGTCTTTTTGTGCACTGTATCTAACGCTGCACACATTTCCGTCACTGTTCCTTACGGACAAACACCGGATCTGTCCTTTAATTTCTCTCCACTGTTCTGGGTTTATCGGCAGGTTAATGCTGTTCCCTTGCATTGGTCTAATTCTTTGTTCTAAGGTCCTTTCAGAAAGGATGTTTAGAAAGTAATCGCTTGGACAGTCCAGGAACAGAGAGCAACCGTTCTGTCTCTCATTCTGTCTTTCACTTAATCATTTTTTCTTTACTTTTTCTGCTGCCATCAAGCATGTGCCTTTGTTATTGTTCTTCCAGATGTGCCACATTAATTCCACCAATGCTTTCCAATTTATGTTCTCTGTCATAGCGGGCAAAGACTGTTATTACCTCCTTCTATTGTGTACACACACACCCTGACACACACACACACACACACCCTGACACACACACACACAATCCTTATGAGGACCTTCCGCTAACATGATTATTAATGCAATTATATAAATTATTGTGAAGCTAACTCTAACCTCAGGAACCAATGTAATAATAATAATCTTTATTTATTTATTTTTTTTTAAATGGTGGGTGGGACCAAGAACAAATGTCCCCACAAAACATTTCAGATTGTAAGGACATTTGGTCTCCATTGAGATAGAAAAGCACGACCCTAGACACTTGAAATATCATGTAATTACATAATATAATGCTGATGTATGCTGAACACACTGTGAAGGTCATTTGCATGTAAAATCTTTACATATCACTTCGAGTGGAAATCTGATTTCCTTCTAATCTTATCAAAATCTTCAGATAGTTCTGCCTCATGAATCTACTAAGCTTTAATTGCTGCTTATGATGCACTTCATTGCCTATATTTCCTGTGTATATATATATATATATATATATATATATATATATATATATATATATATATATATATATATATATATAGCTACTAATTAACCCAGTATTTCTACCTGATTTGCATAATTAAATTTGTGATTTGGGTTCCGTTGCGTATCCGCATACAGATTTTTTCTTCCTCGTCGTCGTTCTGATGAAGTGCAGATGGAGGTCATCCCTCTGCGCAGCCTGCTTAACTAAATGAAGAAACACTTTGGCAGGTGGGAAGTACCACACACCCAGGAGCGCTAACGAAATTAGCCTCAGCAGTGGCCTCGGTGCTAGCGTACAGCCAAGCCGTGATATTAGGGCAGATGGAGGGATTTGAGAAAGGAGATGAGGGGATTCAGATGCGTTTAAGTGCCATTGTGGAAAATGACATGGCATGATTTGGCAAGAATAGGAAGGAAGCGCGTGAGGCACAGAGCAAAAGAGCAGAGCACACACAAGCTGGGTCTGGCTTAAGCTGATTGCTCTGAGATGTTCTTTGGAGATGGACCGAACAGAAAGTGGACAAATTAAAGAGAGAGAGAGAGAGAGAGAGAGAGGACTGGACAGGTGAAACGAATAAGAGTGCAAGGCAGATAAGAGCTTAGGTGTGAAAGAGCAAGGAGAGGCATTAATGAGGCAGTCTAAAGGCAGTTTTCTCTATAGTCTCATGGTGGAATGGAGGAACAGAGAGGGAGAAAGAGAGAGAGGGAGAGAGAGAGAGCGAAGTGTTCAATCTGCAGGCAGAGGCTGCCACAGCCTGACTCACTAGATAACAGAATTACTGCAAATTGAAGTTTGAATCTTACTGCCTCTCTCTCTCTTTCTCTCTCTCTTTCTCTCTCTCTCTCTCTCTCTCTCTCATATACACACACACACACACACACACAATCAGGGATTTATGGCTTCTGGTGAAGCTATTCTAACTGGATCCTCAGATACAGCACCTCTGGCTCTGAGACAGTGTAGATGTTGATGATGATGATGATGATGATGATAATGGAGCAAGTTTGAGAGGCAAAGAGAGAATTAGTGACCAGGCTGTGACGAGGAAAGCGAGAGACAGAGCAGTGAATAAGTCTATAAATATCCAGAATCCCTGAATGTTCGGTGGTAGCTCAAGTGGTTAAGGCTCTGGGTTGCTGACCAGAAGATCAGGATTCAAGCCCTAGCACAGCCGAGCTGCCGCTGTTGGGCCCTTGAGCAAGGCCCCCACCCACCCTGCTCCAGGGGTGATGCATCATGGCTGACTCTGCACTCTGACCCCAACCCCCAAGGATTCATTAATGAATTAAAAAATGGTCATCTTTAGCAAATCACTGTGGAATTACTTTCTTATTGACGTAATTAGACCAAAAGCATCATGTTACTGAGAAGTCAGAAAGATTTCTTACTGTTACAAAGCACTGACACTGGAGACTCCTTCCAAATATGTGAAATATCACAGAAAACACCACCATGTCAATGATTACACACAGGGTGTTTATACCGTACTTGTATATAACTTGTGTGACTTATTACTGTAGAAATGATAAAGTATCAGAACAATTTGAAAACAATGATCATTGTAGAATACTTGTGTATTTCTGAGTCAATGGTTAAAGACACAACCTCCAATTGGTCAGTAAAACCTTTCTGTTGGTTAATCTAGTCGTCTGTATGCACATTCTGGGCCGTGAAAGCGAAGACTGACCTTTCTCTGCCTATGTTACTCCACAAGCATCCATCCTTTTTCTCCTTCCTCCTTTGTTGTCCAAGAAATTGGCCTTTCGAAACCACCACAAAGGAACGCCACCAAGAAATTGTATGTGTTTTTTTTTTTTTCTTCAGTTTGCTCGCTTTTGGTCCCCCCCCTTCCCAAATATCTTTTAGCCTCCCATTGTTTGGTCTATCCTCTCTTTTTCTTTTTGTTCGTGTCCTCCTTTTGACTTGTATTGGTGCTGCTGTCAGCGTGACCTGTCCCCTTTACCATTGTCTTCACATCCGAGCTGGAGCTGAAAATAATGTGGATATGAAAAACATCGATTTTAATGACCATCGCGAAGGGTTTCAGGTTTGTTGATGGAAAACTCTGCCAGTTATGAGGAGATGGGGATGTCTGCCTTTAGCACCGGTCAATTTTAATCATTATGAAGGTGTCTTCTCTGAGCTGAAGTCACTTATTTAATATATGACTCTTCTTCTAGTATATATATATCGATTGCCGGGAGTCTGGCAGCACAGATTTTGAGACCGGTTTGGACTGAGATTTTTCTTATGGTTTAGCCGCCGATTCAAACAGAGACTGGCTGGTTGTAGAGGAAACCAAAAGGCCAGCGCTGTCTTGCATTGTATTGATCCCGGGATGGTAGTGAAATATAATGAAAAGGACAGACCAATGTGTATTGTTAGGGCATGATGGTGATTCGCAAAGACTTCACGTCCCCGATGAGACGGGATACACACTGCGAAATGCCAGTGCATATGGTGTTTTCATGGCTTCATCCATTACTGTGGCAGTGATGCATGCTCTGTGCATGTTGGTATGAAAAGACTGGAATTTCCTGCTTGCGAGCAAGAGAAAGTGGCACTGTTTGCAAGCTGCCAATACTTCTGCTTGTTGATTTTCACGCTTTTGCGCTTGGCATGGCCCGAATCGCAGGCTCCAGACCTCGACTTCATGTTTCATCTGTCCTTATTTTTTTTCCCTCCTCTTTGTATTTATAAAAACACTGACCGTCTTTCTCAGCAGCACCACAGAGAGACCGCTCCGAAAGCCCCTCCCCAAAGGAAAAGATCAAAATCGATCTTTCTGTCCCCGCACAAATTACATGCATTCCCGAGTCGAAAAAGATGTGGTTTCTTTGAATAGCCAAGCGTTTCTTTCTTTTTGTTTTTTCCCCCTTGTGTTATGGTTGAAGTGGCTAGAAGAGTGTTAGCTGCTGCTTTGCATAGCAATAGATGCTAGATGTAGCCAGCCTTAATGGAATCATGGGGGTTTGGCAGCCCCTTGCTAATTGTGTTTAGGGTAGAATGCTTGCCCATTCTCTGCTGAGTTTCAACTCGTTGGCTATTCACTGGTGAGTAAAAAAAAAAAATCCCTGAATGGAAGTTCTCAAAAATGCGAAAGCAAGCAATGGGAGAAAGGCGAGAAGGGGGAGGGTTTTTTTTTTTATTTAGGAGTGCCAAAACAGCCAACAAAAATACTTCTATTGAGGCTTTTCTTGCCACTTTTGTTTGGTGACCTGTGCAAATTGAGGTTCCCACAGGGATTCTTTACGCCATATCCCCTAGCTGACAGAAGGTGTTTATAAACCCAGCGGTGTCGTTACAGGAGACTCGTTCAGTAAATTAATTAACTGAAAAATTACTCAGACGGTTCCGCAGGTTGATTGGATTGACACACTGTTGCTTACCTGTAGATATTTCTGCTTGGTACAGATCTGTTCCCAGTTCTTGTTTCGCATTTGGTCAATAACAACTTCTACATGACTACATAGAGTTAAGTTTAAATAGCTTTCTGGTTCCACGACACATGGAATAACTCCATGTTGGATTGCTCCAACATTTCATTCATCACCGAGGATTATATGCCGATATCCTTCTGCTAAACAAAGTACATCCCGATGCTCTTACATCTGTCTGACCTACACGACCTTGCTCGGCTTATAAAACCGTGCTGCTTTTTTTTTTCCTGATGTTCTTCCTACCTTTTAAAAAGCGTCCAACCTTGTTCAGAGTGTACAGTCACCATCTATCACTGTCAGGGACGGAATGGACCAGGAAAAAAAAAATAATCGGGTTTCAGAGACATTAAACAGCCTATAAGAGGCACAAGTAACCTGGTTAGGGATGTAGTCACACATTTATCAGCTGTCAGCGAGGACACCGGATATGTAGTGCGGCTAACACCAAAATGACTCCTGAAGCAGAACTGAGGGTCAAATGTAGTACACAGATAGTAATAATAATAGAAATGACAGACTTGTTTACTATCTAGGAAATAGAGAGTAAACATCCAGAAGCATGTATAGTAGCTGAATTTCAATGAAAGCAAATGGTTAGACTGTATAGAGGATCTATACCTAAGAGCAGAAGGCTGTCAATCAAATCCTGGGACTGTCATAAAGCTGAGTAAAGCCATTTAACACTCAACTGCTCATCTTCCTCCTCAGATTGGATTCACTTCTTTAAGTCGCTTTGGATAAATGTTTCTGAGAAATCTATGGATTTGAGGTGCGTTTGCTTTGAAAGCTGACATGAACAGATGGGTTGAGAGAGACATTTGTTTAAAAAAAAAAGTGTGGAGTCTTAACCGCAGCTCATAAGGATGTATGGATGATTATAGATTGAGCAATTTGCTCATCATAACCACTGATAAACAAAAAAATGGTCAAGCTCATCCTCTTGATTAGACAGATTTCTCTGTATTCAGGCCACAGTCATTTTATCTCTTCATTTATTTTGTGAAAATGAGGGAGCACTGCAGCATTTGGATATAAGAATCCTGATACCTCCAAACAAAAGGAATCACTTCATACAGAGAGTCAATTCAAACAAGGAATCACTTCAAACAAGGAATCTCTTTAAACAGTGAATCACTTCAGTGAAGTAATCACTTTAAACAAGGAATCACTTTAAACAGTGAATCACTTCAAAAAAGGAATCACTTTAAACAAGGAATCACTTTAAACAGTGAGTCACTTTAAACAAGGAATCACTTCAAACAAGGAATCACTTCATACAGTGTGTCAGTTTAAACAAGCAATCACTTTATACAGTGTGTCAGTTTAAACAAGGAATCACTTTATACAGTGTGTCAGTTTAAACAAGGAATCACTTTATACAGTGAGTCACTTCAAACAAGGAATCACTTCAAACAAGGAATCACTTTATACAGTGAATCACTTCAAACAAGGAATCACTTCATATAGTGAGTCAGTTTAAACAAGGAATCACTTCATACAGTGAATCACTTTAAACAAGGAATCACTTCAAACAGTGTGTCAGTTTAAACAAGGAATCACTTTATACAGTGAGTCACTTCAAACAAGGAATCACTTTATACAGTGAATCACTTCAAACAAGGAATCACTTCATATAGTGAGTCAGTTTAAACAAGGAATCACTTCAAACAAGGAATCACTTCAAACAGTGAGTCAGTTTAAACAAGGAATCACTTTATACAGTGAGTCACTTCAAACAAGGAATCACTTTATACAGTGAGTCACTTCAAACAAGGAATCACTTCATACAGTGAGTCACTTCAAAAAAGGAATCACTTCAAACAAGGAATCACTTTATACAGTGAGTCACTTCAAACACGGAATCACTTTATACAGTGAGTCACTTCAAACAAGGAATCACTTCATACAGTGAGTCACTTCAAAAAAGGAATCACTTCAAACAAGGAATCACTTTATACAGTGAGTCACTTCAAACACGGAATCACTTTATACAGTGAATCACTTCAAACAAGGAATCACTTCATACAGTGAGTCACTTCAAAAAAGGAATCACTTCAAACAAGGAATCACTTTATACAGTGAGTCACTCCAAACAAGAATCAATTCAAACTAGAACAAGGAATGTGAAAATGTGTATTTTTTAAATTTTTTTGGACAGACTAATGACTAATGGCTTCTCTCAATCTCACTTCTTGCCTAATGCACTTGATGAGTCATGTGATGTCATTCGTGTTCGTTTTTAGCTAGCGTAATGTTATTTTATGACTTCATAATGGGTAACTAAAAAATATGCAGATATTTAATGTAATTGTGTTTTTACTTTTATATGAATAAAAAACCTCTTTGCATCTCTGGTCCGATTTACCACAATTAATAATGACTGTTATTACATTTAAGTGTGCAGTCGATACACAGTACAAAGTTTTCTCAAGACTGAGAGAAACCCGTCTCCACTGAGGCTAACCATATCACATTCTCCATATTCAGACTGAATATTCTACAGATTGTTGCGAAGTCTTTTTCTTCTATGTTTTATCTAGTGATCGTGTTTGCTTTGGCCTGGTCCAGTCTGTTTGGAAACGGCCTGATGCTTTGCCTTTGTGATCACTGCTTTGCCCTATTGGTTTAGCTGTACTTGTTTGCTCAAGAAATCTGGCATTTAAACCAATCAGGCGCAACTGGGATATTTACAATAAGTGCAGAAATGTATGATACCTCTAAAAAGGCAAAGTTTAAGGTAACTGGTTGAACGTCAAGCGGTTCACAATTGATTCGATTTCTGTATTGATGTGCACTGGCTTATGAGCGATTCTCACCCTTGCTAATGAGGGAAAGACATTGACGGATGAAATCAGTTAGCGACATCAATGACTGTGGGATATAGGATTCCTATATCTGTGGATTTAGCTCTCGGGCTCCAAGTTAAAGGCCATTATGTTGTGTAGAATTGCAGGAGTGTACACACGTCACTTATCACACTAGGAAGGATTCGTATCAGTTTGTTTCAACCCTTTTAATTGTAAAATTAATCTCACGGACCCACCTTCGGGCATAATCCAATTATTTACATATTAGCCTCATTATGTAAATGTGTAGTCGTATTCTGGCTTCTTATTAAAGCCCTAGATTTTTCTATTCCGGAAATTTCCGCAGACAGAACAAATTAGGCCCAAATTGACTTCATTTAGTAAGAATGACTTATTGGTTTTTCAGTTTTGGATTAAACCCAGTGAACTCAAGTGACCAGTCAAACTGGCTAAGAACCCAAAACTAATAACTGTTACTATTATGATGACTGGTGATTTAAATAACCGGAACAAAGTGAAACCCCATTGTGAGAACCATTTGTTCTTTGTTTTTTAATGCTAAATGTGATGTGTCGTATTTGTGTTTGGTTCAATCTCAATGATGCTCAGCAACTCACCGCTGACTGACTCTCTCTCTCTCTTTGATGGGTATTTATTTCTCTTTTTGCCCATGTTTATCCTCAGAAATGTATCTATTCCTGGCAGCAAGTGCATTAGTCACTGTCTTTAAGTGGCTTCAGTGGGTTCAAGCTGATCTTTGCTCTGCTCCCACTGCCCTGACAGACAAGCTTGTACGCTTAATGGATTTTCTTTCCTCTTGACACAGATAAAACTCAAATCCTACACGGTCCTCTTGAGATGAATCTTCCTGATGATATGAATAATGAAATATATACACCAAAAGTGTTGCTTTCCCTTCTGGTCAGATCAGGAGATTTGGCAGGTAGGAAGGAAAGAAATAGAGAGAGAGAGAGATTTTTGAAAAGACTGGACTGTTCATGGTTCAAGATTGTGATCGGTATTCATTTCAGGAAAATGACTCGCTTCATCAATCAAATGATGTTCGCGAAAGGTTACGTCCCTCCAAGCATTTTTTTGTGAATAATAAAAAGAAAGTAATTACCCTTTATCATCAGGCAGAAGAGACTTGACATAATTATCTCCGTTTTTTTTTTTTTTTTGTTTGGAGGTGATTGTTGGCTCCGTGTCCCAAAGGATTACACATTAAAGGTGCTGAAAACAAACTAGACAGTTTTGTGACACTGAGCTGAAAAGAGAGGCTACGCTCATGCATACACATTTTAATTAAGAGGATTAACATATCTTCAACTTAATGTCACGCAAACCTTATCCTCTGTCTAAACCGTCCTGATTTTTTTGTCTGAATGTCAGTGGTGGATGCATGAATGCGTGCGTGTTATTAATCTCTTTTCCTCTCTCTTCCAGGCAGAAGATTAGTGTCTTTCACAAAAAAAAAAAAAAAAAGATGGATATTGATATTGTCCTAAAAAAAAAAAAAGATATTGTCCTTAATCTACTCCAATGATGTTATTTATTTAAAGAGACTGAGCCAAAATCCACTGTGTCCTCATATTGATTACTCAGTATTAAATAACAGATTTATTGGCTTAGATCTCCTGCAAAGAAAAAAACATTTTGGCTTAGTAAACAAAATCGAAATTAATAGGAAATCTATTATTGTAGCAAACGAATGAATGCACTGGAAAAGACAGGGATATAATTTCAATAAAAAGAAAACCCTACAACATCCAGCGCTCTCACTGATGCGGCCCGGGTTCGATTCCTGGGCGGGGCGCTAACCTAGCCACTGAAGAGTTCATTCTCAGTGCCGGTACCAAATGGGAGGGTTGCATCAGGAAGGGCATCCGGCGTAAAATCTAGCGCCAAATCAAAACACGTGGACCCCAAACAGGGAGCAGCCGATAGAAGAACAACAACAACATTCACTGCAGTCCCCAGAATGTGACGCTGCCACCACCATGCTTCACATGGAAACAAAATGTCTATATCTATATCACAGCCCCGATGTGTAGAGTTTAATATTTAATGTCAGCTTCCTGATAGTTTCGCCTTGCAGGGAACTTTGTAGTGATGGTTATTTGTTTGTTGATGAGCTATCTTGATTTCTTGGCTTAACTTCACAAAAATCTGCTGTTTTCACATAAAGATTTATACTTTTTATCTATCTACTGTAGAAGTCTTGTAATTCAGAGCTTATAACTGAGACTGTTTTTTTTTTACATCCAGAATTATTAACAGTTGACAAAATAAACGCCTCAAGCCTACTGTCCAATAAAGCTAGGATCAGTTTGTAGTCCTCGCTGCTCTGTCTTCTATTTAAAGAGGATGAACACCTAATCCCATTACTGGCACTTGTTTTTGTAGACATATTTAATGTGTGTGTGTGTGTGTGGTTGTGAGAGAGGGGTAGAGATGCATACTGATGAATTATACTGCGGCATGTGAATATGGCAGGTTGGTTTTACCTTTTATTAATGGTGGCTTTGACCTGAGCCAAAGCTATATATGGATCCCAAGCAGGCTGCCAATAAAGAAGCGTGTGCATGTGTGTGTGTGTATTGCTTCTGAAATCCCTGCATTATTAATATAAGGCCAGGGTTTGTGGTTTGAGTCTTATTAGAATTAATTATTAGTGTATGAGCTCTTGCTTGTGCATATTCGTGTGCAATGAGAAGGTGTGTAGTTGAGATTCCATATATATATATATATATATTTTTTTTTTTTTTTTTACACTTCATTAAAAGAACCAGGAGCTGGAAGGTGTGTGTTGTTTTTCACCCCACTGTGCAGCTGATATGAATAATTCTGTAATATTCTCTCTCCATCAGCATTATTCAGGTTTTAAATCTGCTAAATGTGAGTTGATAGACAGTCTCTTGTATGAAAAAATAACAATCGGTGTACTAGATTATACTTATAGCCCTTCTGCTGATACTCTAACCCCATCTACCCCAGCCATTAATGAAAAGGTACCACCACAGGACCACTTTTAAACCAAATGTTATTTAAGCATCAGGCAATTCAAATACCTAAGAGTAATGACTTTGCTAATGCAAGGACATAAGCTAATCTGGTTATAATGTTAAGAGTATTCCTCCTTCAGATTTCCTTCTCACGGTAAGCCATCACAACTCTAATACCTGGCATGTATTAGGTATAAAATGAAATATAACCGTGTCAGATTTATTAATGGTGGCAAGAATAAAGGAGACATGCCAATGCGCCATGGAGCCAATATATCATATATCCTGCCTTGGTGAGCTGTAGTGAAAGGTCAAACAGTGAATGAATCACAGGCAGGCATGAAGGAGCAGCGACAGCAGCGGCAGACAGACTTGCATGTCAGGCTTCGGGCATCCTGTTTCTGCCAAGTCAAGTCAACTTATTATCATTCCTTGACTATGCAGATAAACAGCAGGCCACAATATTGTAGCACCAGGAAGGTGGTAGCTTTACAAAAGCTAAAAACACATGCAGAGCAGTGTGTCTCTCACAAGATACGGAGTTTTGCATTGACCTTAATGAATGCAGGATGGAGTCGATGCATATAGAGTACTTCGGCATCTGCAATAAACCTGAAAGTAACTTCAGTAACAGTGATAGCGGTTGATGAAGGGCAGGAAGCACCTTTCCAACCAGCTGAAAACCAAATGATTGTTTGCCAAGTTAGAATAAAGCTTAATGGCACAATAACATCCAGTAATATAAAGAGAGAGAGAGCAAGAAGACAAAACCAGGGATAACAAGACATGGAATAAAAAGATGACTCCATACTGTAGAATTGAAAGAGATGCAAATGGAGCTCACCAGAAAAGGTCTGTGGAACTCTACAAAGGATGTAGAGGAGATCAGAGATATACACTCTGGGATCAAAAGGTAGATGGACATCTGATCATCACACCCATGTGCCTGCTCATCTCAATTCAGGTTTATTCCACCTTTTGCTGTTGCTTCACTCTTCTAGGAAGGCTTTCCAGTACAGTAGATGTTGGTACATAGCTGTAGGGATTTGTGATCAAGAGCACAAGAGCATTAGTGAAGTTGTGGACGGAGGCCGGGCTCTGTGCTGGACAGTCGAGTTCTTCCACTCCAACTTTGGCAAAACATGTCTTCATGGAGCTGGCTTTGTGCACAGAAGCACTGGAGGGGACTCTTAGTTCCATTGAAGGGAAGTTGTAATGTTTAAAGACATTCAAGATATTTGTGTGCTTCAAACTTTGTGGCTGTGATTTGGGGAAGAACCACACATGGGTGTGATGGTCAGCTGTCCACAAACATTTGGCTATATGGGATGTGGTAGCTTAGTGGTAAAGATGTTGGCAGTGGAGGCTCAAGTGGTTAAGATTGGGGTTCAAGCCCCAGCACCACCAAGCTGCCGGTGCTGGGCCCTTGAGCAAGGCCCCCAACCCACCCAGCTCCAGGGGTGCTGCATCATGGCTGACCCTGCACTCTGACCCCAGCCCCCAGGGATGGGATATGTGCAGAAAAATTTTCACTGTGCAGTAATGTATATGTGACAAATAAAGGCCACTTAACTTAACTGACTACTGATTGGAAGTTTGAATCCCAGGTCCACCAAGCTACCACTGCTCCTTAACCCTCAAGTATAAAATGAGATCAAATATAAGTTGCTCTGGATGAGGGCATCAGCCAAATGCCATAAATGTAAATATGGTGTAGCTTCAAAACTACAACTTCCTACTGCTGTGGTTTCAAATTAGACATTCGGCACTTGCTCAAACCTCAGAGGTAAACAACAATTGAACCGAGCCACTGAGAAGGTTTTTGATTTGCTATTACCTTGTTATGTAGCATAATATACACTTTTATATGTAAAGCTACATGTTTATTTGTCCCTCTGAATTAACAGTTACTATAAAACCACTAATGTTTTAGAAAAACGTCTGTTATGGTAAACTTATGATGTCATTTTTTTACAGCTGCGTTTTGTAAATTCTTGCTACATGCCAAGTTACTATGCATACGTTTGCAATGAATGAAATTACTACTTTATTTGGGAGTAAGTCAGAGCCAGTACAACAACAGCATGGAACAAAATGGTTGGTTAAAAGAGCCAGGAAACTGAGGTTTGGTGGCACAGAGAGCGTTCTGGCATCACTGCTGTCTTTAAAGCTCCATTTAACCTGCAGCCTGTTACAATCTTTCACTCTTCTTATATTCAGGACGAATTTTAATTTCCCGCCTCTGATGGCTCTCGCAAGAAGGACAATTGCAACAAAGCTGCATTTACATGCTAATGTGTTGTTAATTCACCTCCCACCGTACAATGACACTACCTACCTACTAAATATACATAGAGAAAATACCCCCTGCCCCTTTCATTAAATATTTAATATTACATTAGGAGCATTTAGTAGTATGATTAATCTTTGACACCGAACACCATGGATAGAAAAGGGGCCTCCAGGGAATTTCTGATGCCATTAAAGATAGGAATGATGATGCCTTTTTGTGTGTGGAGTTATAAAGCGTTTATGGAGAGAGCATTCACCAGCTGCTCGCTATTAAAGACAAATTATTTGAGTTCCATCACCAAATATTGCACTACAATGCCTTCGCAAATTTGCCCCTCAACTGCTTCCTTGACCCTGTCTTTAATCGCAGCTTCATGGAGCAATGTCCGCATCCACAAGTCTTTCTTCCTTCGGGGATTGATAGCTAATGGGATCATTAAAACCAGCAATTACGTAGAGAGGCTTTGTGATGTTTCAGATCCGAGTCTAATAGAGGGGATAGAGCAGACCAGTACCCTTTAGTGCTGGAAGAATCCTCAGCTGAACTCGAAGGCCCGTTTCTCTTCTTCTCTCATGAGATTGGCAATTTGGGCAGATTGCTTTGGGAAGACTTCACATTAGATGCACAGGAGAGTGTGTTTTACTGTAACTGTCTTATTTTTATTTTCTGGTTGTTATTTTGTTTGGATTATAAACCAGCAGTCCAGAAGGGGTTTGTATTTGTATTAATTCAGTTACACACTATATTGTCATAAGTTTTGGGACACCCTTCCAAATCATTTAATTCATGTGTTGTTTTTCAGGATTTGGGCTCGGCCCCTTAGTTCCAGTGAAAGGAACTCTTAAGGCTTCAGCATACCAAGACATTTTGGACAATTTCATGCTCCCAACTTTGTGGGAACAGTTTGTGGATGACCCCTTCCTGTTCGCACCAGTGCACAAAGCAAGGTCCATAAAGACATGGATGAGGGAGTTTGGTGTGGAGGAACTTTAGAGTCCTGACCTCAACCTGATAGAACACCTTTGGGATGAACTAGAGTGGAGACTGTGAACCAGACCTTCTCATCCAACATCAGTGCCTGACCTCACAAATGTGCTTCTAAAGGAATGGACAAAAATTCCCATAAACACACTCCTAAACCTTCCTAGAAGTGTTGAAGCTGTTATAGCTGTAAAGGGTGGGCCAGCTCCATATTACATTCATGTGCATGTAAAGGCAGACGTCCTAAAACTTATGGCAATACAGCGTATTTAGATATTTTTTTTTACCATTTTGGTTAAAAATGGCTTCTTCTAGGACACATGAAGCAAAGCTTTGACAGGATTTTCAGGGATATGAGACATGATTTGATTGTAGGCGAAGCTAAGGCTTCAGAGATTAAGATAATGCAGTGGGTACAAATGTATATAAACATTTTTTCTGTTGAGTTTTTCTTATTATCACTACAATATAAGAGGAGACGAGTTCTAAATTTAGCCAAAAATCTAAAAGCTATTGCCGAAGCTTTGAGGCAAATTTTCTGGTTTCTGTTTTAATTTTGGTTTTACGTCATAAACTTTGTCACATGTTGTTCTCTTATTCCACTTTAGTAAGAAGCACTCGATGTTGTTGAAGAACCTACAGATAAAGATGCGTCAATTCGTCCTACTGAACTCCTACACGAGTGCAGTATTTGTATAATTCGGCTTATCCGTGTCCGTTGTTAGATTAATTTCAGCCTACAGAGAAATGATCTGAGATGATATTGCCATTTTCTTTCAGCATCATCATCATCAAACTATATTTAGACCTCCAATCTCAATCACCCCAATCCAATCCCATCAGTTTATTTTTAATGCCTTCTAATGGATGAGGTTATATTTGAATGCTTACTGTAGTCAGCCAAAAGGGATTACGGAAAAGCCTGTTTAGCTTTAAGCCATTAGGTAAATTGTACAGCTTCCTGAAGGGTGTGTGTGTGTGTGTGTGTTTGTGCAACACTCAAATGTAAAGGACGAAATAATTCATCACTGGTTAAAGGAATTTGCATTGGGCTTTCGCAGCACTCGAGCTCTTTGCTTACTGTGCTCGTGAATTATTAAACCTCTCTCACCTGCGATTGTGGAGGAGACAGGAAAAAGAGGGATGGCTGGAGAAAGAGAAAGAGAGAGAGATGGATTTGCTCGGAGACAGAAGAGCGAAAGGGAGGCAAACAATGAGAAAGAAAACGTCATTAGGAAAGACAATGGCGAGACGGCGTGATGTATGAGTGAAGACATGGAGCGAGAACAGGTTGACAATTAGAACGAGAGAAAGAGAGCCGAGATGTGCAAGAGTGAGATGAAGAGATGAGGAGGGAAGATAAACAGATGATAGAGGGAGAGAGGGGGGAGGCTTCCTTTCCCTCCCTCTGTCTCTTTTGGTCTCTGCAGGGCTTCATTTAATCTCACACTGTTTGTGCTGTCATTAGAAAAAAAAATAAGGTAATTTGCATCTGCTGGTTTGTTATTCGTTACAGGCTAATACTCGGAGAGAGAGAAGGCAGACTCAGTCTTCTACTTTTTATATGTGTTTTATATAGCCTCTTTGTGACAACCTATAATCTAGTGTGGCTGCAGTAGTAAAAGTGTGTGTGTGTGTGTGTGTGTCAGTCACTGGAAACATGGTGCAACATCGGGTCTGGACTCTGTCTGTATGATTGGCTGTGTGCTTAAAATCAATGGCCCTTGGCCTTCAAAGCTGAGCCTGTTAAACCTATACAGAAAGCACACACACACACACAAACACGTACACACACACACCACACAAGGACACATTTACACAATTTTCCACTTACCCTCAAACCCAGTCGAACAACCAAGATCAGCTTCACCACTAATGTAACCAGAGCGTTAATGGAAATCCATCTCGACTAAAATCTCTACCACTGACACAGCGCATATGCAAATCTTCATATCCGTGCGTCAAATCTTAATAGTTACGTTACAAGGCTTGTATGGAAATTCCGCAAATGGTAATACACACACACACACACACAAAAAAGAAGTCATTAGGCTTTAATTGACTCATTTTGACTCATTGGGCAGGTCAAGAATTGTCACTCGGAAAAATTATTCCAGAGGGTAACAAATTGTCTACTCTCTCTACTCTGCTTGGGCTTCTCTAAGGAGCCGAGGATCTGAAAATTGATGCCTACAAAGCAGAGGAAGTCTATAATGGCAGTTAATATGAAATGTAGAAGTCAAGTCAAGAAGCTTTTATTGTCATTTCAACCATATATAGCTGACGCAGTACATAGTGAAATGAGACAACGTTTCTCCAGGACTCTGGTGCTACATAAACATACAACACATAGCTAAGGACAGAAAGTCAGTTGTCCTAGCTACAAAAAGTGCAGCGTGTGCAACCTAGTGCAAACAGTGCTAGACCACAAAATACTCAATATAGACAGAATAGCGGTGAACACAGCTATCTTTGGTGTCCATGTCGGGCTAAACACGCGGATAGCACCAGTTTGGACCCGGAGTGGCTGCTGCATGCTACTGCTGCATCTGGAAGACCTAGAAACCTTTCAAAGAGATCTGCTCATAGACTGGGCAGAAAGGCAAAAGACAAACGAACCACCTCAAGTGACACCTACAGAAAGGTTTAGCTGTAACAAGAGTACTGGTGCTCAATCTGCATGGAAGAAAAAACATAAAAACACCCTTGCGGGTTTTGAGGCAGAGTATAAACATACACAGGGACTTGTATAGAAGACACATGACATGAATGGGTTAAAATTTATGCATCTGCTGATATTTTCAGCATTTGGCAGACACCCATATCCAGAATTTATAATTCATCTAATTTTTTTATACAATTAAGCATTAAGGGCCTTGCTCAGGGGGCCCAGAGGTGGTAGTTTGTTGGACATCACACCCTTTTGATCAGAAGTCTAACACCTTAACCACTAAGTTAACACATTACATATGGTGAAGTTTTGTGTGAGGGGGATGTTCCATAATGATAAACGTAAGGTAGATCAGTCTATAGTCAAGTATCTTTAATAAATATAAAAAAAAAAAACAATATTAGTGTTGGAAAAATTGCATTGATTATCTTCTTATAACAAAGCACACCGTTATATTTTATTTCTTGCTACTTTATTCTCATAGCTGAATACAAAAAAATACCAAACATTTACTGATTATGATAAGTAGGGAAATTGTGTAATGGTGATGAAATGTCATAAGAAATTTTTTAAATAAAGATTCCATACAACATTCTGGACTAAAAACCAAACCAGAAAATATGGATTTTTTTCTTTGTTTAGTATTACACTACATTGCCAAAAGTTTTGGAACACCTGCCTTTACTGTACATGCACATGAACGTAATATGGAGTTGACCTGCCCTTTGCAGCTATAACAGCTTCAGCTCTTCTGGGAAGGCTTTCCACAAGGTTTAGGAGTGTGTTTATGGGAATTTTTGACCATTCCACTAGAAGCGCAGTTGTGAGGTCAGGCACTGATGTTGGAGGAGAAGGTCTGGCTCACAGTCTCCGCTCTAATTCATCCCAAAGGTGTTCTATCAGGTTGAGGTCAGGACTCTGTGAAGTTCCTCCACACCAAACTCCCTCATCCATGTCTTTATGGACCTTGCTTTGTGCACTGGTGCGAACAGGAAGGGGTCATCCCCAAACTGTTCCCACAAAGTTGGGAGCATGAAATTGTCCAAAATGTCTTGGAAGCATTATGAGTTCCTTTCACTGGAACTAAGGGGCCAACCCCTGAAAAACAACACCTGAATTCAATGATTTCAAGGGGTGTCCCAAAACGTTTGGCAAAGTGGGAAAGTCAATATTTGTAGACATTTCCTTGCCGGCTGAAATTTTGGTGCTTCCGTACTGTGAAACTTTTGTCTTGAAGAAGTGTCCATATTTGTTTGATAAACAGCCTTTACATGGACTACACTCGATAGAAATGCATTAACCCAGCCTCACCCAGGAATAACGAGGCTAGAACCGAGGCAATGTGGCTTTAAATGGTGTTTGAGGCAGAAATGTATAATCTCATCTAAACCCAGTGTATTACATTATTAGAGAATTATATTCGACTGTAGGTTTTAAGAAGCGGGTTCAGCTCTAATGTTTTAGCCAGATGGTAGTAATTATAGATTTTGATGTCACTGGCACTGTGCGCTCGTGTAGGCCAACATCGTTCTTTGTTAATAAAGGGAATGAAAGTGTATTAGCAAGAGAAATGATTTCTGCTGGGATTTTTTTAAAGGCGTTGTGTTTATTAATGGTTCGGAGTTTCGCTAATGAGCTTACCTTGCATGGTAATGTGGAAATGTTTCTCAAAACTGGGAAAATAAACATATCACAATTAGAA
>NC_080737.1:8182023-8279523 GCF_019097595.1 Hemibagrus wyckioides
ATCAGCAGCTCTGACAATAGTTTCAAGTGAAGCTCAAATCACAGCTGTGTATACACTTATATTGCCAAAAGTTTTGGGACACCCCTCAACATCATTGAATTCAGGTGTCTGATGGGGTTGGGCTCGGCCCGTTAGTTCCAGTGAAATGAACTCATAATGCTTCAGCATACCAAGACATTTTGGACAATTTCATGCTCCCAACTTTGTGGGAACAGTTTGGGGATGACCCCTTCCTGTTCCAACATGACTGCACACCAGTGCACAAAGCAAGGTCCATAAAGACATGGATGAGTGAGTTTGGTGTGGAGGAACTGACCTCAACCTGATAGAACACCTTTGGGATGAATTAAAGCGGAGACTGTGAGCCAGACCTTCTCGTCCAACATCAGTGCCTGACCTCACAAATGCGCTTCTAGAGGAATGGTCAAAAATTCCCATAAACCTCATGGAAAGCCTTCCCAGAATAATTGAAGCTGTTATAGTTACAAACTCCATATTACATTCACAGGCATGTAAAGGCAGACGTCCAAAAACTTTTGGCAGTATAGTGTATTAATATATATGTGATGAAGCTTTCTGAAAGGAGATGTTTATGGAAGGAGTCTCCAGTGTCAGTGTCAACAAACCGATTCAATTTGTCCATGTTTTTTTATTGTTTTTTTATTATTTACTTAGATAATGATAATGATAATGATGATGAGCATTCCGGTACACATTTCACATCAGACATTATCACAGTTGCAAAGCTTTGTGTGTTTTCTTTTTAAACTTTATTCTTCTCACGCCTTTCCCCTAAACGTCCAAATTATGAAAACAGTAGTTTAAAGCGCTCAATTCCTGTTTGTATCATAATCTCTGTAAATATGTGGGTACACTGGAGGGACATTGTAAGCGTTCTGTAATTTTCAGCTATGAGTGCTGTAATTTCTGCAGCGGTGACTCTCATAAAAGAGCACTCCAGGGCACACACACACACACAAACACGCACACCTGGTTGGAAGATAACAGCTCCATTAGACCTGTGATGCTGCCCTGTCTTGATAGCTCATAATGGCATCGGTTCTCAGAGATTGGACTTGCACAGGCCATAGAGCGCACAGCTGCCTTTAAACACACACACACACACACACACACAAATAATCAAAGGACACACTATGGAATGAGACAACATGCATCCGCAAGCTCCTGGAGCTTAGTTTGACACATGGCCTGGAGTGTAGTCGTAGAATTGAGACTGTATCTAAGCGATGTGCTCAGTGTGTGTGTGTGTGTGTGTGTGTGTCTCCACTCTGTGACCTCTATCTCTACACCATCCTTTTGCCATTTTTGTGGTGAGAGTAAAAGGCTCTTCTCCCCACCGTCAACACTGCATGCAAGCGGCAGCAAATTACACTCCACTTAACACATCACACATCACACACACACACACTTGAAACAATGATGAATGTCTCTCTCCCTCTGCACTAGTATTGTAATTATAAAAGTAGCAGCATGGCAACATGAAAAGCTAAACCTCAGATTTGTGTGTGTGTGTGGAGAGCAATCTCACTTTAATTGTCAGTGTGCCATCAGATATCAGATAACAGAGCTCTGGGGATGGTCCGATACCTGATACTGATCCAATACTGATTTCCTCTCAGAGCTTCTGCTTTAATGAGCATCAGTGGTATGGGTAAGATGGGCTTTATGGCACTGTGTTTCTCTCTCTCACACACACACACACACACACACACACACAGATCAACACATGAACAAGGATCAGCAAGACTCCTTCACAAGTTTCAAGAATCTACACTGATATGAAGCTCTTTGTTGTTTTTGTCTTTCACACACACACACACACACACTTGGATGCAGAGTCTTTAATGTTTAAACAGCATCACAGGCAGCCATGTGTTTGACTACACATCAGAGAATTCATCGCCAGAGACACACAGAGAGACCGAGGGAGGCAGGTGTGTGTGAGTGTATCAGAGGGTGGCGTATTTCATTTCTCTGTGTGTGTGTGTGTGTGTGTGTGTGTGTGGAGTCTCTCATGGGATCCCATTAGTGAGGGCAGCCTTTAAGAGCTACCATTAACCACAAATATGACACTATGAGAGTGAGACACAGAGAGAATACATGAGAGAAACACAGAGAGTGCAACAAAGAGCCGGCGAGACAGAAATCGAGACACATCGAGAGTCAGATCGAGAGAGAGAGAGAGAGAGAGAGAGAGAAAGAGAGAGAGAGACCCTGAATATACAATATGTTACACAGATATACACTATGTGTATTATATGGATCACTACTTGGCAACAATCTGATTTATAAGAGCCATGCCAATTAACTGAACTTAAGTGAAAAGACAAAGTGAGAGAGAGAGAGAGAGAGAGAGAGACCCTGAATATACACTGTGCAATATATAGAAATACTTACCAGTCAGTTTTTGTTGTTGTTTGTTTATTATGCTGTTACACAGATATATGTGTATTACTGGTATCACTATTTGGCAACAATCTGATTTATAACAGCCATGCCAATAAACTGAACTTAACTGAGAAAGACAAAGTGGGAGAGAAAGACAAAGTGTGTGTGTGTGAGAGAGAGCGAGAGAGAGAGAGAGAGATAGCAGGAGAGACAGATTGAGAAAGAGAGAGTGAGAGAAAGAGAGAGGGCAGGAGAGACACAGATTGAGAGAGAGAGAAAGAGAGAGGGCAGGAGACACAGATTGAGAAAGAGAGAGAGAAAGAGAGAGGGCAGGAGAGACAGATTGAGAAAGAGAGAGAGAGAGAAGGAGAGACATAAATTGAGAGAGAGAGAGAGAGAGACTGAGAAAGGGAAAGTCTTTCTTTATTTGAATTGGTATCTTAGTGGTTAAGAGGTTGGAATCCCACCACCAAGGACCATCGAACTGCCACTGGACCCTTGAGCAAGACCCTCGATTGTTCAGTTGTATAAATGAGATAAATATAAGTCACTGTGGATAAAGATGTCTGCCAAAATGCCATAATCACATAGAGAGAGAGACAGATCACAGTGATCGCATATAGACGCTGTGAATACTACTCCGCTGTCACGTGGGTTTAAATACTCTATTCTATTACCGATGAACATCTTAGCACATGATTATATTATTACAAACAGCCCGTCATGTTCCAGCTCAGCCGTCACACGCCTTCTGCTCTGCTCACTGGGAAAACTTACTCAGCGCTGCTCCACTGCACTCACATCTAGCATTTCAGCAGGAGAAATTAGTTCAGTAATATGACTTCATATTTAATGGGGCAGACTGGTGACACGGCGGCACTAACGCTCTCCGGAGACCGGGGTGACTTTTCACGTGCGTCTGGTAAAAAGAAATGCATTCTTAATGTATTCAGAACATTACTCTTTTTTTTATCGATCATAACGGACTACGTTACTGAATATTTAGGAGGTTTATTGGATAGTCACAGTGCGAAGAATTCTATCAAACCCTGTAAATAAAGAAAATATACTTCTGTGTCCAATATACTACATTCTAACGTCAACTATTTCACACCTAACTTGTGACCCTGGACTCACTGGAAATTGTGCTCTTGACTTTTAACGCTACTTTTTCTATCACTGGTAGCTCTCCTGTGGTGAAGCCCCAGTGGTTATTACATAGTAATAAATGTGTAGGAGAGTTCACTTCCACATGTATTTTTAACAGGGTGATCTCTGTTAGAACAAACCAGACACATAACTCTTCTGCATGTCACCAGTAGGTGTGGCTACTACTGGTTGCCATAGTAACAACGTTTGGCAGTGGATGGCGCTACTAGCTAGAACAGTCTTGACGGAGAACATATTTGCATATTCATGACTTCAGCACCATAGCATTCGAAATGAAGGTCTACTGTCTTCCGCTGCACCAAAACACTCTATATATGTGTGACTACACCGACCAGGCATAACAATATGACCACCTGCCTAATATTGTGTTGGTCACAGCCATGTGATAATACTTGCTCCCGATTGGCTGACAGGTGAGTGTTAGTTCTTTGTATTGTTGTTGAAGACACACTGACCAGGCATAACATTATGACCACCTGCCTAATATCGTGTTGGTCCCCCTTTTGCTGCCAAAACAGCCCTGACCCGTCAAACACTGTGTATTCTGACACCTTTCTATCAGAACCAGTATTAACTTCTTCAGCAATTTGAGCAACAGTAGCTCGTCTGTTGGATCGGATCACACGGGCCAGCCTTACGTGCATCAATGACCCTTGCCTGCCTATGACCCTGTCATCAGTTCACCACTGTTCCTTCCTTGGACCACCTTTGATAAATACTGACCACTGCAGACCGGGAACACCCCACAAGAGCTGCAGTTTTGGAGATGCCCTGATCCAGTGGTCTAGCCATCACAATTTGGCCCTTCATCAAACTCGCTCAAATCCTTACGCTTGTCCATTTTTCCAGCTTCTAACACATCAACTTTGAGGACAAAATGTTCACTTGCTGCCTAATATATCCCACCCACTAACAGGTGCCATGATGAGGAGATCAGTCTTATTCACTTCATCTGTAAGTGGTCATAATGTTATACCTGATTGCTGTATATCAATATCAATGCGGTATAACAAAGGACGAGACTTTTTTACTGCTGTGAGGACAACATTGAGCGAGTGAAGCCAAAAGGTATAAAAGAAGACACACACACACACCCATCCCCACATGGTTTTGTCTATTCATGTCTGTGTCCAAGGTGTCTTATGAACTTTCTTATTTCCTCAGGCATTGTGAGTAGAGTTCAGGCAATAAATGACCTGACATAAATAAGCAGCTATCCCACACACACACACACACACACACACACACACATCCCATCAAGTCTCATTCATACCATATGAACGCTTCATTTATTTCAAGGCCATTTCTTCTGCTACTGCTGGCCTTCATTACTGCAGCACTGCTGGAAGCTCACAGGAATTCATTACTCCAGGCATCACACACACACACACACACACACACGCATTCATGCAAACATACTCAGATACACACATGTCCCCCCTGCTTCTTATACATAGCAACACAGCAAGCAGATATGGAATCACAGATTGTGACACACGATCACTGTTGGGTAAGCAGAGCGAGTTCAGATATGGTGGCATAAACAAACACATACACACACACACACTTATTTCCGGACTGATGAATGCTAGCTCAGTCCTGGTTACCGTGCTCAGGTGTGACTACTCTGTCTTACTGACAGACTATGTCCTCTTGAGATTAGCCAATAGGGAGTTGGCAAGCACACAGTTCCTCTCTCTCTCTCTCTCTCTCTCTCTCTCTCTCTCTCTCTCACACACACACACACACACACTAACAATGCAAACACTTAAAACAGGCATAAATCTTATGGCTTTATGACCTGTGTAAAAGCATATGTCCGCTGATACATGAGTACACACACATGGTGTATGGATGTCATGTTAGATATCATACAAATGAGTTCCCTCACTGTTACTTGTGCAACACACACACACACACACAGCTCTTCGTTATGAAGTCGATGTTCTGTTAACAGGTCCACGCTCCATACAGTAAACTGCTGAGACAGCTGTTATGCCGACTTAACCTCAAGCTCGGTGCAACACCGGCAGCATTCCCCTTGTTTAGATTATTACGCTACCAAGGACGAGCGCTTCCTCTGACATCTAAATGAATTAACGGCATTAAAACGTGCACGGATACATGGAAATGCACGCAATTAAGGTGATCGATTGCCGGTGACACGGAGATTAATGCGGGGTGCTCGAGTGAACCCTAAAGCCGGTTAACAGTAGTGCGTCTTCTGTCATATTCGCATAAGCGTGCGATCATTTAACCCGAGCTAATGCATACAAATAGTTTATTGAAGCTCTATAAATCATGCCTTAAAGCCACGTTTACGCATTCGCCTGCTTGAAAAAAATCACGCAAGCTTTTGTGCGTGCATCCATATCCTTTTTTCTTTTTTCCAAGCATTCTTCTTTTCTCTTTCTTTCTGTGTTTGCCCACACAGGGGATTTGCGTGTTTGCGTATTCGTCAGGAGTAAATGGATTAGTAAAAAAAAGAAAGCTTATATCCAGTGTTTGGACCATCCTGCCCACTTGTGTGTAGTGTGCTATTACTGATATACACTTCATTTTTGCATGCATACACAGATCAGGAATAACATTATAAGCACTGAGAGGTGAAGTGAATAACACTGATGATCTCCTCATCATGGCACCTGTTGGATATATTAGGCAGCAAGTGAACATTTTTTTCTCACAGTTGATGTGTTAGAAACAGGAAAAATGGACAAGCGTAAGGATTTGAGCGCATTTGATTAAGGGCCATATTGTGATGGCTAGACCACTGGATCAGGGCATCTCCAAAACTGCAGCTCTTGTGGGGTGTTCCCGGTCTGCAGTGGTCAGTATCTATCAAAAGTGGTCCAAGGAAGGAACAGTGGTGAACCAGCGACAGGGTCATGGGCGGCCAAGGCTCATTGATGTACGTGGGGAGCGACGGCTGGCCCGTGTGATCCGATCCAACAGACGAGCTACTGTTGGTCAAATTGCTGAAGAAGTTAATGCTGGTTCTGATAGAAAGGTGTCAGAATACACAGTGCATGACGGGTCAGGGCTGTTTTGGCAGCAAAAGGGGGACCAACACGATATTAGGCAGGTGGTCATAATGTTATGCCTGGTCTGTGTATAATACAAACCCTATTATTTTTTCATTCTGCATGAACATTTCATTTCAACTTTACAGAAAGGCACCCTGCCTAGCTCTAAGTTTCGAGCCCAGTTTCTGATCGGCTGAATTTATGGAAAAATAACATCACTGACAAATGTTTAGAATAGGAAAAGTATTCTCAGCATCCTTCACATCAGTCTTTACATTTTAATTCGAGCTTTATACTTCCTATTTTTACTCTAATACTAGTGCCGACTCATTTTGTCAGCTCTGTTGATGAAATGTCTTGCTTATTAGGTCATTTCTAAATTGTTTCAACTTTACTGCTGTTTGTACAGGGTGTATAAGTGCTCTTCTCTGTTCGGATGAATGATGAGATGGCGCAGGAACATGGCAGAGTCCGGTTCTGATTACAAACTGAATTGATGTCTATTTCACGACGGCACGAAGCTTTTCAGGAAACCTAACAAGAGCCAGACGTTTATGGTATGAGAAAAAAACGAAAAGCACTTTCGCTTCCACAGTGGACTACATGCATTGGCTGTTATTGGTCAGAAGATTAATATCTATTTAAGCATGAAATATAAATGGAGTGCCTTTTAATCTGAACAGAGTATAAATGCCACGTAATATACGGGCTGACCTGCATATCACTGTGAGACGTGTGTGTGTGTGTGTGTGTGTGGTGTGGTGTGATATGGCTGATCAGCATGATGTGAAACCCATTAGTAGGGTGTGCGCCTAATTACGCTCTGTCTCACAGACATGTACATAGCTCTATAATTTCAGCTCATGGGTCATTGGTGTCTCAGTCCACTCTGGAATCTGTTTGCATTTGCTCATTTCCTGTCAACATCCCGTGGCTAATGGCTAAGAGACGTAATTAATTCA
Source organism: Hemibagrus wyckioides (assembly GCF_019097595.1). Lineage (NCBI taxonomy): Eukaryota > Metazoa > Chordata > Actinopteri > Siluriformes > Bagridae > Hemibagrus > Hemibagrus wyckioides. The sequence goes on from NC_080737.1 coordinate 8,189,591, forward strand.
CACGCAGAAATGTCAGAACGCTTCTTCCTCTTACAAACTCACTATGGACGCAGCCGATGGGGCGTCTTCCGACACAGCTTTTGTGTGAAACGATCTAGAAATCAGGAGAGCGTGTCAGTAGACATAACTGCTTATTTATAAATTTTAATGTTTGAGACAGAGCTTTTGTTTATGTTTAGCGCTGCTATTTATCAGACACACACACAACTTCTGGCTTGTCCATATGGTGGAAGGAACTAGTTTGCGTTAGAGAGAACTGTCAAAGAGAGAGAGAGAGAGATGGTCAGCTGGTTGTCCTCTAAGGAAATAGAAAAATGGAAATACCTCCTTGGTCCCTGCCAATGAATAGCAATATCTAAGAAGCGGCATAGCTTCAGCTTCCATTACACAGACGTAGCCTAGACAGTGTCTCGGAGGAAAGGGCAAACAGAATAAGGGTACACGTGTGTTAAGACTTCCTTTTTAACATAGACACATTATTTCATTCTTTATAACATATGTTAGAAAGCCCACCAGAAGGCTAAAAAAATTGAAGAATTATAGTTACCGGATGTCAAGGAAGCCACAACTACACACACACACACACTCACATTCCGTCACAGACAGATAGATAAAGCTACATGAGGGCTAGTCCAAATTGTGTGATTATACAAGCCAGAAATGGAGATTGAACAGATCTAAGAACATTAAAGCTCTTGATTTCTCCTGAATTCTTCTTCTCTTTTATAAACCTGACCACAATGTTTTCATTGTTGTTGTCGTTGTTGTTCAGGCCTTGAGCAGCCCATTTGCATATTCCCTCCAAGACACTTGTCATTTCAGTACACCAAGCATCTGTTCGCTAATCAAGCGGATAGGGAACGAGGGGCAAATGAACAGGAATGGAGAAAAACAGTGTGTTTAGCCGCCGACAAAGCCACCGTTTTGATGTACGACTGCATGGGCAAGGCTGTAATTAAACAATATTTCTGGGGGCCCCTCAGCATATGCTGTATGTCAACACGTTTCATCACTGACAAAAAAAATGCTCTGCCGCCACAAAACGAACGAGGGCTCTGCCCACAAATAAAGATTTATTAGACTTTTATAGATATTACATTATTTTATTTTCTCCATGTGGCCTCTGTGCTGTGTTTCTGTCAGCTTTTGTATCTTGTTGCTTTAATGTTGCCAGGAAGTGCTCTTTTGGTCAGTTTGATCGATTTGGCTTGGTTTAAAATATGCTGATGTGTAGTAGGTTGCATGCATATGTAATGGAGGTGCTGTCCAGGTAAACCTCAATCCCCTGATCTCAAGATGCGCACTAGTGGCTGCAGTCTTTAGCCTCCTTGTTAGTGCGCCCGCCTCCCATGCCGGAGACCCGGGTTCGAGACCCACTCGGAGCAGGTGCGAGTAGGACCCGGAGGGGGTTACACTGGTGCCGTGACCCGGACGGGAGTGAGGTTTAAGGGAGTGAATGTAATGGAGGCTAGCTTTAGGTGCGGTGCAGGTAAACCTCACTCCCTGATCTCAAGAGGCACACTAGCAACTAGTTGCTGGTTGTAGTCTTCAGCCTCCTTCTTAGTGCGCCCGCCTCCCATGCCAGAGACCCACTCGGAGCGGGTGCGAGTAGGACCCGTGAGGGTTACACATATACATGTACTGGACACTTCCAAAGCTGTTAAAGGGACTGAGAGTGATAGAAGTCCCATAGACAGAGCTTCTATCAACTGACCAAGACAATGTGAGCTATTACTTAAACGCAAGGAGGACTACGAACAAGAAACAAAGCAACATAGTCGATATTTAGTCAATACATAGCAACATATTCAATAGTTTTGCCCTGGGTGTTGAGCCTGTGCAGCCATTTATAAGCATCTGAGCCCTGCGACTTCAGGGAATTCAGAGAGTCCTCCAACACCATGGGCTGAAAGGCTATCGAACAAGGAAGAATCTAAACTGACCAGCAGGACAAAGACCTAGCCGTCTGTAGCACTGTTCTCTGATCAGAAGCCATAATGATCAGCTATATGTATGGAGAGAAAAGGGACTAGTGCAGTTCAAAAACATAGGCATCATGAGAAATGAGGATTAGCAAGAAATATTGAAGGAAAGAACAAATATAACTTCTAAGCTGTAATAAAATTACTTAAAGTGAAAATACTGGAGTCATCGCAAAGCCCTGACTTGATATTTATATTCTGTATACTTCACTATTATTGCTGGCATTTAAAATGTGTGTGTGTATGTGTGTGTGTGTGTGTTGTCTTTGTGTAAGCAGATCTGCAGGTTTCAGTGCAGGCATATGGGTCACAGGAGATAAGCACCACAACATTTGTCCTCCTATTCAAATGGTTGCTTCTTCACTCTTGAGCACTCCCCTGAGTTCCCTCTCATGTGTGTGTGTGTGTGTGTGTGTGTGTGTGTGTGTGTTAGCATGCAGGCCAGCATGCGTGCCTCCCTGAGAATAGTGAGTAACATCTAAAGGACATCAGAGACTGTAATCATACAGACAGCGATCTCTGACTGATTTGGGCGTGTTCTAACAAGCCAGACAGGTATCATCGCTGCCTCTGCCTTTCCTCCCAATCCGTTGTTCCCGTCCAACGCTAACGTATATTGGGTTTTAATCGAATTTCAATAGAGACGCAAGGTACATAATGTTAACCACCGGAGATGCAGCACAGAAGAACTGGGCTAATGAAGTCATTATCTGGAGAGAAACATTCTTGGACTTGATCAGCTGCAGTCTAATCAACTCCAACTTCATTAGGGAATAGTTAGCCTGACTGCCAATGGTTTCTCGACAGACCTCTAAATCAGGTCGTCGTGCGACTGTTTACATGGCCGCCCTGGGAATCGTGGGTAATGTAGTTTTGCAAACAACTCACAGCTGCTCTGTTAGATACAAGCTGGTTCGAGCTGGCTGATTAGGAGAATCCCTGTTACTGTGCCATCTCTGAATGAGTGAGACACACACACACACACACACATTGCCAGACACCCACATCTAAAGCCACTAGTTGTTTACCACACAAGCCCTCATAATCAGGCTGGGAATTCCACCTGAACCATTGCCAAGTGTGTTTGTACACGAATTGAACGTGCACTTGTTAAGATGGCGATAAGCGTCGTGCTTCACTTTCATGCTTCGACGCCACGTCATTACACACTTCACGTACGCTGCGGCAGAAGAATATCAGCTTCCCGATTGCTGCTCTTCACACCTGAGAGAAAGTTATAGAATCACTCTCTCGGTCTGTCTGTGCACTTCTGTTCAAGTTTCTCAGGGATGAAATCTACACCATGAGCATTTCAGTAGCTCGATTATTAAATCCATTCATACTAAAGAACAATGTATATCATATCACATAATAGCAAGCCATAATACTTGCCCCTGATTGGCTGACAGGTTAGTTCTTTGTATCGTTGTTGAAGATACACTGGCCAGGCATAACATTATGACCACCTTCCTAATATCGTGTTGGTCCACCTTTTGCTACCGAAACAGCCCTGACCCGTCATGCACTGTGTATTCTGACACCTTTCTATCAGAACCAGCATTATCTTCTTCTTCAGCAATCTGAGCAACAGTAGCTCATCTGTTGGATCGGATCACACGGGCCAGTCTTCGCTCCCCACGTGCATCAGTGAGCCTTAGCCTGGCAACATGGTGATACGTATATACTACCATCGAAAACCCATTTCAGACTGTTTTCCTACAGCTATCTTTGTAGATATCGCAGTGCCGCCTTGAAAGACAGCCGACTTATGAGACTTCTGTTTCTGTCACACCCGTCATCACACGTAGAAATGATCCATCTACTACGTAAGCAAGCAGATTGGAATGTAACCATGGCGACAAGCATAGAGTCACATGTTTACCCTTCATGTTTTAATTTGTTTGGAGAGAGTGAAAAATAGGAGATCCGAAGCTCCTGCTAGCAAAAATATACTCTGATGCGTATTTCACTTCATTGCATTAGTTTGAATTAGCAATCTGCTTAGCATGAGCGCCATATGTTAGCTAAATAAAATACCAAAGAGATTGTTGTTTTATAATTCCGTTATGAGAGCAACATTTACATAAGCTACATTGCTAAACAGCTTTTGTGTTGGCAAAATGCTGAATAACAACGCATGAAATTAAAAACCTTTCCAAGTCCCTGGCTAAGTTGTTACTTTAGTAAGAATAATGTAATATTATCCTGTGATTCAAATTAAAGCAGGACTGCTGGTATAGAAAATAATCAACTAATCGGATTTGAGGATTCCGCTTAATGTTTATACACACATTAGAGTTGATACACAGCTATGGAGAAATGAATAGAACCTACTTATAAGAAAGCTGAAAGGGAAAAATCTAAATTATTTTAATAAAGTCGGCTTTAAATAATAATATAAACACCTTTTTTTCCCCAACTCATTGAATGTTAAAGAATTTTCTATTAAGTTCCAGGAAGATACTGAACACTCTGTAATGGGGTTATCGGGTTATCATCCCAATAACTAATACAGACAGTGTTGAAAACTTTATTAAGTCTGGGGGAAGTATGAAAAGTCAGTGCTTTGGTGCGAGTGTGGAGAGATCTGAGGCTCCAACACAGAAGCTGTAGCGGAAGGGGCAGACGGGTTCCTGCCTGCTAATTAAACCTCATTACCCTCTTGCTCGCTAAGCTTGTGAAATATTTAATCAGACAAGCGTGCTGGAGCTGCAACACCGACGAGAGTGCAAGGACAAGCTGTTAGACTACATTTGTCCCCTGGAATATTGATTTGTACGGTATGTGTGAGTGTGAGGAGAGATTGTTTAACCTGTGACTCATAACGCACAGCTGAAGTGTTTACATAGCGGCAGCAATACTTTAAAAAGGTTGAGGATGGTGGGTTAAAAAACAGTAATGAAATTCATGCTTTAATGCCTATAAGAAATATCCAGTCTTTTACTATGTCATCTAGCCAACTGTTACTGCGTTCCTGCCATTGCTACAGCCGGGCAATAACCGTCTGGGACACCCCGTCTTAGCCATATGTACTGCTCTGAGTACCATCATGCATGACGGAACCAAGATCTAGGAGGCGTCGCGCAATATCAGGGTGCTTTACTGCCCCGCGGCTATCGTGGGTACAACCCTTTATGCGTACTGTAATCGCATTTTAACTGCATTTCCATAAGCAATAAGCCATTGTGTTAGTACTCTAGCTCCACTCAAGCGTCTCTGTTAGTGCCGCTGATGTCTCAGAGGAAAAAATTCCCCTTAGGTTCGTAGGACTGTTTCGACCATTTTTTTTTTCTCCTCCATCAGTATTCTACAGTATAAACCTGTGTGAAGCGGAGCGGAAATAACAAGGAAACCTGTGGATCGTTTGGAAAGTCACAGGTAACAGAATGGAGACATGAGACTTAATGGAATTTGGCTCCAAAGTAAACAGTCGAACTGAAACACAAACAGCTACTTGACAACCCGGCATGACTGACTAACAAAAAAAAATGCACTAAACAAACATTGTCCTAGTATTATTATTTATTTATTTATTTACTTTTGTGGAGTGACTGAAATCTCATAAGGCTAAACGATGGCTTAATGAGATGCGGTAGGAAACTGATCGCTGGTAGACTGATCAGTGCCTGGTTAAACTGTAATGAGCTCCGTCACACAGGCAGGTCTGCGACGTTATTACACCATCCAGTGAATCCCATCATCCTATCATTTGTGCCTCGTCACAAACTGCCACCGTAGGCTTATGCATGTTCGATTAACCAATCCTCCCATGCAAGAAATGAGCTTTTGCTGCTCAGTATTAATGTGTTTAGTGACGAGTCAGATGAAACTTACGCTGTTTAACAACAGACATGTACAATCTCTTTAAAATAAATCACGTTTGCAACTAAAACACTTTGGAAAGGGCAATTGTTTTGTACCAGGGTCAAGGATCTAATTCGTCCAAGTCGCCAACCCCGCCTCCTGACTAAAAAGCGTGTATCGACTAGGAAAGGTGGATATAAGTGGAGCAGATCTGGAACATAATCAACATTGGCTGGAAGCCTAGAGTATCTTGATAGGCAATCTTGATATTTCTGGTCAATTGCCTTACAACTACAGGGTTATACTCAGTATCTAGTGAGCATTCACAACAGCCGGCTTCTTAATAAGGCAGCAAGGTAACATAAAAGAGTAATAGAATAAGTGGATTATTCTTGTGGACCCAGTGCAGTCAACAGTAAGTAAGCAAAAATGCACAGTGTGGTATGAAGTAGAGGCTGGGGCTGATTTCTTTAAAGGCCAGACTGTAGATTCACATTCTTTTTGCCCCTCACTAAAAATTGGACTCTTAATCTAATATTTGCCAAATCAGCTTTCTTTCCATCCCCAAATACTGACATTTTATTGTTTGAATAGAATCCACTAAGACTGCTTAAAGCTCTAAGTCTGTAAGCCACTCACTGCTGTTCCGGAGGCAGTCCTGATTAAGTGGAGTATTACTGCTGCACAGTGGGACTCTTCTGCAAACCGGTCCCTGGACATGTTGGATAAAATGAAGAACTAGAGTCACAAAGCTGTATGCCATCTTTGAGATTGTTCACACACACACTTGCGCTGTGGACTTCTTTATCTGATCCAGACTACTACTACAAATTCTGAGCTGAATCCCTTACACTCTATCAAATCTCTGCCCCTTTGATCGATTGGATTGAGTTTATTTATTGGAAAAATGTTTCCTCCTTGTTGATTTCACACGTTTCATAATGCAGCTCACTTTATGCAGCATATATTTAGCTAAACAGTCTACATTAATTCCCTCAGCACTTCCCTGAACTTCTGAATAGACTTTTTCTGGGATGCAGCCAAACCTGGTGCCTGAATTTAGGCGGTCTTGTTTGGGGAGAAAGGCGCATAAAGAAGTCTCTTGCTTTTGCTAAACACCAGCTTGACAGGGAAGGCTATTAGCAGGCAGGCTTTGAAGTAGCAGACCCCGACTGATAAACATTGGGCCATCTGCAGAGAGCTGAACTCTGGGTCTTTCTGTTATAAGACAGGGATGAGGCCAGATTATGTAAAACCTTATTATATAAAGTTAATTAGCATTAGTCATGAATGCACTCTGGACCATGTGTATTTTTCTGTATGACTTGGCACACTATGTAAATATTATGTAGTTGCTTTACACCAAGGTGCAGAACGACTTGTTCGGGTTTTTACCCCGTGGACGACAAAAGTTGACTGACAATTCTGTGAAAATGTCAAACTGTGTGGATGCAGTAGTAGAAATCCAAGCGCGGAATTCGAAGACACTTCACAAATTTATTCAATAAAATCCCTCAACATAATTCACTGCTGAAGTCGTTTGTCTCCATAGTTCTACAGTTCATGGCTGTAACTGGATCTAGTCTGTGGCTTTGGGCACAATAGGCTAGTCTGCTTAAGAGCCTTTTGACGTGTGCCAGACCGAGAGAGGCTTCTAAAACTTCAGCATAACCAATGACAAAGCAAAAAAATTTAAAAAACCCTGACCATCTATTGGCTGCCTTGTAATGGATTTCACCTCCTTGTGAAATGTTTACCTGCCTTTGTAAAATACTGTCACTCGTTTAAAGGAGGTCTGCTTTCTAACCATCGGCTGTGAAATCTGATTTTGTCCTTCAGCTTGCAAATGGGTTTTTTTTTGTGTGTGTGTGGTGGTCTGCTGGATATTTTCCCCCTGTGTAACTGGACAGGAGCCATGGATATATTGAGGGAGGTGTATTACTCTGTGACCGCAAACTGTTGACTCAAATTACGTTCAGTGAGGTGATGCTCAGGTGCTCTACTGCCACCAAGAGGATGCAGTGTGCTACTAAAAGATTTCGACGAGAAATTGGTTATGTTCTGACTTTTCCTTTTTGACCTTCTGTAGATCAGATGTCGTAGCTATTCGAGTTAAGTGGCACGACAAACAAGTCTCTAAACAATCACGCAGCAGTGTACCACCTCCAAAACCTCATACACACTTTCTAATTCATATCATTACAAAATGACCATTCTGATCGTTTCTCAACCTCTTAGCTTTTAGGTTACAAGTTGTTTCCAGACCTGATGTGTTCACCATGTCAGACAATATGATGAAGATCCTCTGATGATAGATCTATGATTAAAGAAAGTTATTAGAAATAGCCTTTATTTGTCACATATACATTACAGCACAGTGAAATTCTTTCTTCACATATCCCAGCCTTGGAGGTTGGGGTCAGAGCGCAGGGTCAGCCATGATACAGCACCCCTGGAGCAGAGAGGGTTAAGGGCCTTGCTCAAGAGCTCAACAGTGGCAACTTGGCAGTGCTGGGGCTTGAACCCCAGATCTTCCGGTCAACGACCCAGAGCCTTAAACACTTAAGCCACCACCGCCCATTCTGCCCGCATTGTTAGTTCGCAAAATCAGGGCTTTTTTGTGCAGAAAATGTGCTCAGATAAGCAAAGTGAGCTTGAGGTAATAAGGATAAATTTTCTGTCCATTAGCATGCTTCATTTGTTGCCCATTTAGCTGACCCATATTTCATGCCATCCTCCTGTTTGGGGCTTTTGAATGAGTGTCGTAATCAGTGCTCACAGAACTTCTCTGACTGCAATGTCACTAAATCTGTCCCATCATATTATGTGTTCTATAACGACCAGTCTTAACTCTTGACCAAGGTTTTTTTGGTACAGAAAACATGCACTGAAATGTATCACACAATCCAAAAATCAGCTTCTGTCAGTTTGTCAGTAATTCTCCTTGAATGTCAGTTTCCTTGAGTATAACACCAAAACAGGTTAATACACATTTGCTTGGCAACAGTGGCATATAAGAAAAAGCTGGGACTGGTCACTGACAGCCAGGTACTGAAGTAAACCATACAGCCGTCTGCAGACAGCATAAGAGGAGACGCTGGCTGTGTAACATCTAACTTAAGTTGAAAACTGTGAATTATAAAGAAAAATTGAATTAATTTCTCTGGACTGATTAGGCTTTGTCTATTAAGAACTGTGAACTAACTTCCTCTCTTTTTTCCCCATCTCTCTCCAGTGTTCATCATGGCATCCGGTCTCCTGGTCTATCCCTTTGGCCTAAACTCCAGTTTGGTCAAGTCCTTCTGTGGAAACTCGGATATCTACTATGCCGGCGACTGCCAGATAGGCTGGGGTTACATGTTGGCCATCGTGGCCGTCATGCTCACCCTCTTTTTACCCTTCTTCGCCAAGTACGCCCCAAAAGAGCATCTCCTGCCCACCCCACTGCCCACACTTTTATAAACCCCCTGCCATACTCATGGTATCTTCTCTGAGCTGTTAAGATCTGTATCGCCTCATTCTTTTTCATGGTCAGCAATGATAATGTTGCCTCTTTGGAATAAGTGTGCCCGGAGGAGCCATTGTGTTCATTGTGTGATGTGCTGCATTGTCTTCCTTCATCTGATAAGCTACTTCCTTTCATCGGCATCGCTCGTGGTCTACCAACTGTTTTCTGAACGTTTTTTTGGAAATGCAAATTCCTGGCAAGTCGCTTTTTTTTTTCCTCGTATCACTGCAAACTAACTTGTGCTTTTAATCACATAAAATTAAATGCAATTTAATGCATCGACTTGGAAAATTTGGAAAGGCAACACCAAAACAGCAGACGAGACTATTGCGAACGGTAAAGCTAACATTCTTGTTCTACCTATTACACATCTGGATGCAAAGAGTGCAAGAGGACAAGGAGAACTTTTCTCCCACACATCAGGGATTATTCAGAACATCAAGAGGAAAGCAAGGAACTCAGAAATCTTTCATGCAACATCAAATAATATTGAACTAGCCAAGACAAATTACAAAGCAGAGTAGGAAAATTCTGTTCTTGGATCCACTTGCTATGAATGTTTTCTTCTTCACAACGGATCAGGCTTTTGAGGAAATTAAACGGATTGATGAAAATATGAAAAAAGGGTTTTGGAAAAAATATGCCATATATTTATCCAGTAACAACCAACACTGTGGTTAACAGGCTAGGAGAACAGAAAAACCTTTTCTTAAATAAAAAAAAAATACACAAACTGGTGTTTTTATATATATATATATATATATATATATATATATATATATATATATATATATATATATATATATATATATATATATATATATTTGCTTTAGAACCTGGACTGAGACAAGTCCAAACAACACTGAGAAAACAGTAGATGAGGCTCATCACCACTTAATACATAAAGCCAACGAAAGCACTATCGCCACTAAACTTGTGTTGTAATTTTGAACAATCTGAGAACTAAAACCTGTGTGTCTGTGTTTGCCCTCACATCCTATCAGATTTATTAGGAATATTAAAACTTGCTGTCTGTTTTGTTACGAAACTGAATATTCAGGATTGTACGAGATCAGGAGAAAAAAAAATGTAATTACTAAGATATACTTATGGAAAAAAAGAAATAAATGCAACACCTTCTTGTTGGTTTTTACAGAAACAAGCCCAGTGCTTGTTTATTTTTTCCAATAAATCTTTAAAGAGGTCTCTTGCATGAAGCTGAGAAAGTCATGAAAGTGAAAAGGGTGATTAGTGTAAACAAGACTACTGTGTCTTGGCTGTTAATACAATTTTGGCAGGACAGCCACACATCTGGTTGATAAATTTGGACTCCCTCTTCTGACCCTTTCACATCAGGGAGCGCCTTCGGGACGCTGTGAATCGCTAATTAGCTCCCGATGCGGGAAAATCTCACTATTACTTCGGCTGTCTAAACTGAAGGTCTAAACCAAATGGGAGACTGCAGTGTTCAAACTTTCTTAACCATGTCGCTGTTATCATCATGTCTTTATTATTAGTGTTTAGACAGTGAAGGTTGAGATCTCAGTCCCATCAGTGTTGCATTTCTTTTTATTTTCCCATTAGTGCACAAAGTCGACACAGAGATACTGCTCTAAATAAAAACAAAAAGACAAACAAAACTTTTTCTGCCCTAACCAACGTGTGCCTTTTTTTTTTAAAACCATGACTAAGAAGACTTCAATACCTTTGATCAGGTTACTTCTGCTGAAACTGTAGTTTTGTAAATGCTTCCTAGTTTGTTTGTTTTGTTTTCTTTTTCCTGTGTTGTGCATTTCTGTGAACCTCTTGATTTGCTGCAAATGCATCGGGGATTGTTTCGGTTGTAGGTTGTCTAGACGCTAAATCTAGCATATTCACACGAAGCTGTACAAATAGATTTCCAAGGGGATATTGAAAAAGGACAAAACGAGGAAGATATCAATAGGAAGACGAATGGGGAACGAATGACGGATTAAAAGATAAGAGCACTACTGTCATTTTATGTCAAGGGTCTCAATGAATTATTTAATTGACAAAAACAAGACCGCACCAAGCAATACAGCACAACATTGCTGAGATGCTCAACAACCTGAACTTTGCATTTCTTCTTGGTACCTTTTTGTGTGATGTGTTTTTCAGAATGACTAAAATGAGTATATTCAGTTTTCAGCTTTCTACCTTCCTTTTATTAATGTGATAAAGCATGCAGTGGCATTTTCAATCCAAAAAGTTAAACAAATTCTATCCCAAACTGTGAGCAAGTGTAAACATTCAAAGTTCTTCATTTTCTTTTGTTTAAATAACACAACACGTGATAAGCACCGATGAGGATAAAGAGATGTATGTGCTCTTGAATACGTTCCCAAAACGCACTCAGATGACGCTGTTAATGTAATAATCTTCGGTAAAGTGATACCTTTCGTCTGTAATTATGTGTGTAAGGTCTGATCTCTGATTCTGTAAATCGGTTGTATTTTAGGTTTTCCATTGTGTGGTTTTGGCTGTAAATAATTATGTACAATGGATGTTCATGCTAAAAAAAAAAAAAAAAAAGAAAAGAAAAAGAAAAAAGGTTGATCCCCTTTTGGAAGATCTATTTTGAGATATTACCTCATAACTGTGTTTGTTTATCTCCTGACCCTTAACAAGACTTGCTGTTGTGTGTTTTTCTCTTTGTAATAAAATGTTTCATTAACAAAGGAAGATGACTTTTTATTTGTCTTCTGAACTGACCGAGTGTTAAACTGACAGAAAATGCACATAAACGGTCAAATTGATTTATCAGCATTGCTTTACGCATTTATAGTTTATGAAAACGAAACACACCTTCGAAACAATAAAACATTCTTGCTCTGTCCATTCGCATCACATTTCAGAGAGAGCCTGGACCTCGTTTCTCATCTCAGCATCTGATGCCTTCACAACCTCTTGAGCATTTCTCTGCTCTGACAGGGAGGCGGCCCGCACTGACACGCAGGTGAAAACATTTTTCTGTCTGTCGTAATTCCCCACACAGCGATGGACCTGACCCCGGATCAGCCTCGGCAGCACCTGATCCTTTAAATAATAAAAAATAAAAAAAATATCCAGACAAATGCTTAGGATTAGGGATAGGGATAGGAAATTAACTAATTCTCATGTGAATCCAGCTAAGAATTGTTACTGTAATATCTGTTTTAATATCAACCCTTGGCAGAGGAAGAAATCTTTAAAAAAAGAGCAGACACAGTAAGGGAAAACAGAATCGAAGCCATTCAGCTGTGATAATGTACATCATTTAGAACAGCAGCTCCTAAACCAGTCCTCTCCATCATTACGCATATGATTTCAATTCGACTAAAATCATATGGATGGCTGCGGGATGTAGGTGTTCTGTTGGCTTTAACACACTTGAAGAAAGTGTACTTACGTTTTCATAGTACACACACGGCACTGTGTCTTTTCCATCCCTCATAAGGAAGTTCTTGGCACCAAATCTTCCTATTGTAACTGCTGAATCGAGAGTGGCTGGGACAAAATCAGCACAAAGAATATTATAAAGTAAAGCAACATTTTGCCATGTGACATTGCCAGGTGAGAATATAGAAGACTACTCACCAAAAACCTCAAACATCATGGGAATTTTGTCCTTAAACTGGCTCCAGTATTTCATTCCCTCTATAACGGCGGTGAGGATTCGCAGTGTTTTTTTGGGTGGTGCTTTTTCCTGTAACACAGATTTCTATAAAGGGTGAAAATATGACTTCTTCACAGGGTTAGAGCCAAAAACTTGCAAGGAATGTAGATATTTAATGAACATTTGAGACTTTTTTTTTTCTTTTGCAACACAGTGACAAGCAACATTAGGAAACATAGTACATCTGACATGGAGCTACTTAATTATCAGTAGGCTAATCAACTAATCACCTGAATCAATTTCCTGATTCCAGGCAATGAAAACCCCCAAGCTTTGGAGTTGATTCCAGACATTGAAAATTATTCTCTTTGTGCAAACCTGTCACGTCAAAACATAATTGAGCATTTGAGTGTTGCAATTAGTGAGTCAGCCAGTAGATATTCATTAAAACACGGACGGACGAATCAGTTAGTTGCCGTCCTAATCAGTAATTAGAACAAAATTGAGGAAATAAATGTTTGGGTTGCCTCAAAATGGCTTAACTGATATTGTTTTCAGATTTTTGTTTACTGTGTAATGTAAATAGAAAGCAAATAAAAGTTCATCAGATTTCTCGCACTCACTGGTTAAATTCCTTCACTCTTACACTATATTGCCAAAAGTTTTGGGACAGCCCTCCAAATCACTGAATTCAGGTGCTGTTTTTCAGGGGTTGGACTCAGCCCCTTAGTCCCAGTAAAGTTCCTCCACACCAAACTCACTCATCCACGTCTTTATGGACCTTGCTTTGTGCACTGGTGCAGTCATGTTGGAACAGGAAGGGGTCATCCCCAAACTGTTCCCACAAAGTTGGGAGCATGAAACTGTCCAAAATGTCTTGGTATGCTGAAGCTTTAAGAGTTCCTTTCACTGGAATTAAGGGGCTGAGCCCAACTCCTGAAAAGCAACACCTGAATTCAATGATTTGGAGGGGTGTCCCAAAACTTTTTGGCAATATAGTATATTTTTAATAACACTGTTGTTCAGTGTTGATCTGGTTTTGTTTAGTAATTACCTGCCACTGTGTACTGTGCTCATTTCCTAAAGCACCAAAAGTGTCCTCAACCCACGTTCCCCCTCCAGGTCTGCCAGATTTGATCTTCCACTGTGAGCTCTGACTCTGAGCTGCAGGTCTCTGACTGCCTGCTGTGAGATCTGAAGGTGTGAAGGAACCTCTGGCTGGATTGAAGTTTCGGGTAAATGACTGCTGCTGCATGGGTTGCTTGGCACTGAAAGTTTTATTCTGGAATTGAGTGGCTGGACTCCCACTTGTAAATCCATCCTGCTTGAAGCCTGGGGCTGTTGCCATGGAATCCTGTCTGCCTGGAGGTCTCTGTGGCCCTGCCTGGGACCTGGAAGTATATAAAAACTTACATGTTCTAACTTAATACATCATTAACCAACAAGAAAAGTTCAGTTGATATACCAAGCATAGGTGCGCTTCTGTGGGCAAGGTGTAGGTGTGTATCCTCTTCCTGTTGAAGCAGGTGATGCAGTGGGCCACCCTTTGCTTTGTTGAGGTAGTGGGGTGGCTTGCTGGTTCCACTGAATCAGAGGTACTCGGTTTGTAGATGGCTGACTGTTCCCGGTGTCTGTTAAAACAGCATGATGTTTTAAATGATCCTACTTTGCTTTGAAAACGATTTATTAAATACACAGACTATAAAGTTTTTTGATCAGTGACAGTGTTCAGTGGTGCACAAACATACTGGATGGATGGATGGCTGAAGTGAAGCTCAGCATGTCTCTCTTCTCGTATCCGGAAAACACTTCACTCTCGGAGGGATTGGACGTCAGTGGCAATCTGCTCCGCTTCTTTTGGTTAAACAGTGGAACAGACAGACAGCCTGTACCAAAAAAAAAAAAAAAAACAGTGTGTAATGTGAAAGCTGTCAATGTGATTTTAATGCTGCTGGGAAGATGACGGGAAATGAATCATACTGCAAAGTGCAACCTCGAAAACCCAAATCTGTGGGTGGACATACATCTGGAACGTTTTACCTTCTGCTGTGTTCCTGGGTAAAGGCTGATGTATTCTTGTTTTTAGATTTATATATACAATATGGCCACCAAATGTATCCTGTGGATTTTCTAGATAAGTCCGAATTTTTTAATGTACATTGAGGGTTTTTCGATCTGAGATGCAGATCGTGGCAACAATCACGTTGAGAGCAAAAGGTTACAGAGAAACAAATCTTGAAGGTCTGGTTAACATGGCTGTGTGTGAACTTGCTAAACATAAGAGACTTACTTGGGAAGCAGATGGACAAGGACTTTTTGGCTATGAAGTGCCATCTAGTGGATGCCGGATGTACATAATAAGCACAATATGTGAACAACACAACTCAGGAAACAGCTGGAGCACACGTGTAAGTATTGTGAAACTGAAGTACATTTGCAATTGTTATATTTATGACTCACCTTCTTGTTTAACCCAACAAAGTATATGTGTGTGTAAATTTCTATTTAATCCACTAAGAATTTTTCTCTTATGTATTTTATCCTTAATTCTTTTTGTTATACTCAGATGTGCTGATTGAGGTTTTGACCTCTGGACTGTTTCAGTAAAGTGTATCTTTCTTGCTACGTCTAGAACTGATGGCGGTGTGGTGATCCTGAGTAGTGGCCCAATCGTTAATAAGACAAGACAACAAATGGCTAAGCTGTGATTTTGGACAAGATATCTAAGATTGGTTGTTCTGAAATGTAATGCAGGCTTTCTATTCAGGGTCTGAAATAACACAGGGCAAAACATTTCCAAGAGCAGGAAGATATTACTTTTGGGAATCAGATATGAAGTTCATCGGACAAATAATGAATACATCTGTCACAAAGAAAAGTGTTTATACACTCATTTATTCTTCTTCATTTTTAGGATAGAAGACAAAATCTTTAGAAGGTATCACATGAAGGTGCAAAAAAAAGTGATTAGTCAAGAGTGTCTGTGGCCATCTGTGAAAGAGTGTGTAGATAGTGCTGTTATACCCTATTCTATGATGCAACAGATTGAAAATACTCTTATCAGGCATAACATTATGACCAGTGATAGGTATAGTGAATAACACTGATGATCTTCTCACCATGGCACCTGTTAGTGGGTGGGATATATTAGACAGCAAGTGAACATTTTGTCCTCAAAGTTGATGTGTTAGAAGCAGGAAAAATGGACAAGCGTAAGGATTTGAGCGAGTTTGACAAGGGACAAATTGTGATGGCTAGACGACTGGATCAGAGCATCTCCAAAACTGCAGCTCTTGTGGGGTGTTCCCGGTCTGCAGTGGTCAGTATCTATCAAAAGTGCTCCAAGGAAGGAAAAGTGATGAACCAGCGACAGGGTCATGGGCGGTCAAGGGTCATTGATGCACATGGGGAGCAAAGACTGACCCGTGTGATCCGGTCCAACAGACGAGCTACTGTTGGTCAAACTGCTAAAGACGTTAATGCTGGTTCTGATAGAAAGGTGTCAGAATACACAGTGCATGTCGGGTCAGGACTGTTTTGTCAGCAAACACAATATTAGGCAGGTGGTCATAATGTTATGCCTGGTTGGTGTATGTGCTCGACTACCATCACATGTCTTGAGGAAGCATGTGTTTGCTAGTTGTTATATACGGGCAGGTAGGTGGGATTGGCCAGACTTTTTTGTGGAAGCTGGACAATTCATTCAGGATAGTCTGTATAACTGTGCATCACTGGTCAGAATTTCCTCAGACATGGACAGGAAAAGCCCACCATAACACACCTAAACCTCTTGATCATACGTACACGTAAAGAAGCCCTGATTCCTTGGATGTTGACAACTGAAACTCTTTGAAAAGTCACTTTCACGTTGTAGCTGAAACTGGGGAGCCCAATATAGGCATGCACTGTTATCTCTTCATTACAGTGTGGATGGAAACCTTGTCATTTCCTGTCAAACTATCCCACCACAGCATGCATTGGCATTTCTAACACAATAAATGATCTTTGTGCTGTTTTACCTGATTTATGTCTGTAACCTTATTGAGTGCCTATTGACAAGTTCAAGTGAAGTGCGCATGCGCAGAATAATGCATACTATTGTGAAAACTATGTGATGCTTTCTAATATGAACACTCCCTACTTTTCATTCGTGGCTGTATCAAAACAGCTCACAATAAAATCGCCGATAGTTTATGCAAAGCCATTAAATATCGAACTAATGGCGATATTAAATGAATGTTGTGCCATACCTGCCGTGGGTCTCGGATGATTTTCGTTTCGCCTCATAACAGTAGTGTGTGTGTGGTACTGAGTGGTATTCAGTAGTTTTTTGGAGATAAAGAAAAGAAACAATAACCTGTAACACAAGCACCAAATAATGCTTAGATAATTTAACCTCACAAAGTAGCCAGCCATGTTTGTTATAAGCACGTAAACGAGACGGGAGCTATGCTAGCGTTAGCTTAGCTACCGTTATCATCCAGAAATCGTACTTCTGCTTGGATTAGAATAATAAAAGTAGAATGAAGTAGAAAAGCATCGATAACATGCCGTATTTTCTAAGGATGATTACCACAAATATATACATCTAACCGTTTAAATGGTGTGTAGTAGTGTGGGTGAAAAATGTCTACCGTGTTTTCGCGCGTGAAGAAAGTGCGCGAGGAAGCGTGAAAGCGCGGGAAAACCGCTGCTGCTAGCAAAATACAATATTAGCATGAATAAATTCCACTTCTGTCCACTGTGGGGTTTTGTAGAATACAGTATAAAAATATTTCTAGAGTCTAATCAATCGACGTGGTTGATCAGCTGTGTTTACGGCTTAAAGCCAAGAAATGTATGTGAGAAAGGGCTAATACACCCATGTCAACAAAGTACTTAGCATAATATTCATTCATTCATTCATTCATTCATTCATTCAGTCATTCATCCTATCAATCCATCTTTAGCAGCCATTTAAACCAATAAAGGTTGCATTAAATCAGTAGAACCAGAGCCTTTCCTGAGAATATTGGGGGTAAAGCGGGAAGACATTATTAGCAGCACATACATTTACACACGTTTTGCTTAGCCGGTAAAAAACTGTTTTCCAGAGATGGTTGAAACCTGAAGGATCCAGAGGAAACCCTTGTGGACACTGAGAGAATGTGAACAGAAATAACCCGAGGTCAGGAGCAAACCGGGCCAATGCATTCACCCTGGGGCTTTAAAGCACAAGTCTAGTTTCCAAAGCCAAGCTCAGATCTTTACTAAAGTAAAGCTGAAATACTCAAGTCTAAATAAACACTCTGGTAAAAGTGAACCTTCCAAATCTTCTCCTCACTAGAAAGATCTAAATGTTTCATGCTTCAGTGTGAACGTAAAAGCACAAGAAAGAAAAAAGTGGTGAATGTTATGTTAAATGATCTCCTTTTTTCCATCAATGAACCATAGAATGTGGTGAAACATTTGCTAAGAATGGCTAACAGCTTTATTCCACATCTTTCAAATGTTGGCTAGCATACAGAAGATAAACAGAACCAATTTTGTGTGAATTATTTTGTGTCAGCAGTTATACAAGAACAATAATTCACATCAAAGTTAGTCTCTGCCAACATTGTGGGTCTCCACTGGCCGGTCAATGCGATAAACAAACTCCGCAGGTAGAAAGTATCCCAGGTATTCCACTGTGCTTGGTGTGGTGTCTATGTAGTAATGACCTCCTTCACCATGATGACTGAAGCCATGGGTATGTTCCACTCTCAGATCCAAACCCTGTTTAGATACAAATGGGCAATAAGTGCAGTTACAGGGAAATAATCAATGGTGAAGCGGTGCACCATCTGACCAATCAAAATCAAGCAATTGAAAGTTTGCTGTTGTGTTATTAGATACTCACGGGATCTTTGGAAACCATTACAGACTGGCAGATGAGAGGAGCGCTGACTTCAAAATGTTTCAGCCAGTTGTTTACTTCATCGTTAGTATTCAGTGGGCATGAGGAAAACTCTCGTGGCTACAATCAAAAAGATGCGTCATGTAACTAACGGTGTATATTCAGTGTATTGTTTTGTTTAATTTATAGCTAAATAGCAGTAAAGAGATTTTACCATGATGTGGATCTTTGCCTTCCCTTTCTGGAGGATGAAAGTCCCTCCAAGTGCAATACTTTTATCACCATAGTGTTCCTCCATAGTCTTCCTCATACAGCCCACGAGACTGTCCTGTCCCGTCCTCCTGCTGGCTCTGACCTCCATGACCTGTTAGCAAGCACCATTAGTTACTAATTCAGGTCTGTCACTTAGTTATAGTTACTCATTCATTCAGCAATCAAAGGTCAGTGTTGTTTTCTGTGTGGTTAGCACCTTTTTCCATTAAAAACTCAAACATACACATCAACCAAATGCAGCCCCTTATTCATGTACAAATATTCTCATTAGCTATATTACATAACAGGAATGCATTTGTTCTTCTTTAACATCTGGCTATGCCATCTGCCTTCGAGTGTTTCCTTATGATCTGCAATATGGTAATAGTAAGAAGCCAAATGCCTTTATTTGATTTTATACTCATCCAGTCACACAATGACACTATGGAGTTGGTTTTGTTGCAATGTTTTGTTGCTCAGGATGCCCCTAGGCCTACCCTTTAGAAGCCAATGATTCCAATTCTGACTGCATTTAGTGTACATGTACACCATGCACTGCTTCTGAAAGGTTTTTCTGGTAAATTTAGTATCTCTAAGGTGTTTGTATAAAGTGTTTAGCCATGGGTTACTAAAGCGATTACTTGATGCCTTGCTCAAGGGCCCAATGGTTGCAGCTTGGCGGTGCTGGATCCCAGTCTTCTGGTTAACGACCACTTGAGCTACCAACCCTACTGGCTTCTAACTATCTGCTTCACCACTGTGTCATCAAATTGTACTCATGTTTCCTTTACACTTTTTTGTCAGTACTCTGTATGTATACTAAATAAAAAGTGTCTGATTCTGGCTCTCACCTTCCCAGGCTGACCCTCACATGCATACAGGTTTGCCAGAAGCCCAAAGTCACAGTCGCAGAATCTGTCGCTGTATTTCTCCTGCAGGCATTTCCCATCTGCTGGGTTGATGGAGGCGAAATAGCTGGCATTGACAGCAGGTTTGCCTTCATGCTCCGTCAACACCAGAGGCATCAGCTTTGAAATATTGCAAGAGATGTGCTCACTCCACAAAATGTTGCATATTCTACCCTGCATGATTCTACACAGTATTAAGCGGTTGTGTTTATTACTGTTACCTCTGCGTTCATCCCAACGGTCTTTGATGACACGGCACCAGCACCGAGAACAAATGCCCCAGGCAGATCCAACTCCTTGGCTATAGTGTTCATGTTATACACCTTAAATGATAAAAAAAAAAATCAAAAACAAATTGTGATTATTTATTAACCATTTATTAAGTTATGGTATGAAATGAGAACAGATGATTAGATCTATATTCTACTGACCTTGTCCACTTGAACCAGTGGGACCAAGTAGGGGACACCACCTACATCAGTAATGCGAGGGTTACCACATAGTCCTATTGAAGTGGAAGGAGAAACTTGCATTCAGTGGAAATCTTAACAATCTTGTGAAAAAAATTTTCACTAAGCAAACAACTGAAATACAGATCTAGGTAGGGTCCACTAGCTAGTTAACCAAACAAACAAAACAAATGAAACTTTTCTTAGCAAATGATGTGAAATAGCATTACTTATGTGTTGGGAGTGTTTAAGTTCATGACCTGCAGTGGGTATCGCTGCTGGTTTGATAGTGAGCATGGATTACTCTCTACTGTCTGAGTTATTCTGCATGTACACAAAGGTTTGCTCTGGGTTCTCTGGCTTCTTCCTACCTAGCAAAAACATGCCTCTATGTGGATTTCACTTTACTAGATTGTCCCTAGGTGTGCATGTGTGCTTTACATTTTGCCCTGAGATGGACTGGAGTCTCGTCCAGGATATGTCCCTGCCTTACTCGTGGAATTTCATGAGTCATGTGTTCAACAGAAAAATGCATGATAGGAATTTCCTAAAGGTCACGTGAAGATGAAAAAAAAAAAATTCTGCCATATTTTTTCTTGCTTTTTAATCCTGCTGTGATCTTGACTAATGAGTTATTATTGTGTTGGTCCCCTTTTTGCTGCCAAAAAAGCCCTGACCCGTCATACACTATGTATTCTGACACCTTTCTATCAGAACCAGCATTAACTTCTTCTTCAGCAATTTTGAGCAACAGTAGCTCGTCTGTTGGATCGGATCACACGGGCCAGGCTTCGCTCCCCATGTGCATCAGTGAGCCTTGGCCGCTCATGACCCTGTCACCGGTTCACCACTGTTCCTTCCTTGGACCACTTTTAATAGATACTGACGACTGCAGACCGGGAACACCCCACAAGAGCTGCAGTTTTGGAGATGCTCTGATCCAGTGGTCTAGCCATCACAATCTGGCCCTTCATCAGACTCGCTCAAATCCTTACACTTGTCCATTTTTCCTGCTTCTAACACATCAGCTTTGAGGACAAAATGTTCACTTGCAGCCTAATATATCCCACCCACTAACAGGTGCCATGATGAGGAGATCATCAGTCTTATTCACTTCACCTGTGAGTGGTCATAATGTTATGCCTGATCAGTGTAGATTGAAATTAATTTTAGGAATTTTATGAAAGCAAGTTAAATATATTTTGTATATCAGCCACTTTTTTCAACCAATAGGTTGATTTGGTCATTTGGTTGTCTAACAGATTGACTTCATACCTTTGACAGGAAAGTTGAAGGGGTCCTGTGTGAGATCTGGACACTCACTCACACACACTCTGACATCTTCAAAGTTCTTCTTCAGTCCTTTTTCCAGCACTGTTGCAAATCATCACCCATGAATTATCAGGAAATCAGAGCTCATAATATCTCACATCATCTCAACACAGGGACAGAAATATCATGCTGAACTTTGATCGCTGAACCAAAGCAAATGTTTACAAGCAGAGAAAAGAGGAACGATCGAGTCTATTCTTCTTCTTCTGTACTGATGTAAATACACACAAAATCTCTCACCCTTACACAGTTCCTCCAGATTAGGGACGTGTAACTGGAACTTTTCTGTTTTAGTACCTGCCATCCTGCAGTCGAGACAAAACACACACACACACACACACACACACACACACACACACACACACCAGATCACATGAGCAGCAGTTCAGCGCGAGAGGCTGGACTTGTGCTGCATTCACTGAACACAAACGTGCGAAAAGGTTTTCTCATGATCTGTTTTCGGTAATTTATTTGTTATTGTTTCTTTAAAGTATTTCTTTAAAATTCATTTGTCTTCAATAACAACAGAGCATTTAATCAAAACAAAATAAATCATTTTAGCTAGATGTGTGTTTTTAAAAAAAATATAACTTCTTTCAATAAGATGCAACCCAAGATAGACGTTTACTAATGTACATAGAAGCAAAGGTCCACCTTTAGCCATTATTATTATTATTATTATTATTATTATTATTATTGTTGTTGATCATTATTACTTAATAGTGAAAAAACACTTTGCAACTTTGCAAATATTAATCATGCATACTTTGTTACATTATATTGTGTGTATTTTTGGAACAGCATCAATAATAATAATAATAATAATAATAATAATAATAATAATTCCTGATGATCTAGGAATGAATAATTGTTTTGAACTTTTTAAATACGTAGAGCTCTTGAATGTAGCTTCATTTCCATTCGCCGTTATCGTCACTTTGCGCTGTGGTTTGTAGAAGCTCTGTGATTGGTCCGTGAGAACGCAGCTCTTCGTGAAGTCGCCACGCCCCCATATGCGCTCGACTTCCTGTTTTGCTTGTGCTCCGCCGTGTTAATCCCACGTGCGTGTGTTTAGAAAGCTTCAGTTTGCGTGATAAACGTTTATAACGGGTGTAAGGAGCTCTATGTTACCGGAATGGCTTTCACAATGAAATAAATACCGAAGGAAAGTACCCGGGGTCGCGTGTGTGTGAATAATTAGCAGCTAGCATGCCTCTAAGAGTCAGGCAGTAAATAAGTAAGAGTTATGGAGAATATTTTCCAGGATTCGGTTCAGAGCGACACTCAGAAAGATGCTGTGGTTGAAACGCCTGCTGGGTCTGACAGGTAAATCAGCCTGTGTGATAAAAAATATGAGAATCAAAAGCTTTTCCTACCTTAATCTTGCAAATCCTGCCCTGCTTAATGCTTACACTCAGTAGCCATTTGAATGAACAAATGGGTGAGTCGATTCCGAAGAATCGATTCTTCTTTTTGAAGAGTCAACTCTAAAATATAGGAATATTGACAGTATTGCCTGCTGGGTCTGACAGGTAAATCATTCTGTGTGATAACAATATGAAAATACAAAAGCTTTTCCTACCTCAAGCTTGCAAATCCTGCCCTGCTTAATGCTTACTCTCAGTGGCCATTTGAATGAACAAACGGGTGAGTCGATTCCGAAGAATCGATTCTTCTTATTGAAGAGTCGACTCCTAAATATAGGATTTTTGACAGTATTCTTCTGAAGAATTATGCAGAACGTTGAAGTGCTATACAAAGTAAACATGTATATAAGTCTCAAATTATTTATTTCACATCTAATTTTTAAGTATTCCTCTTTAGTAGGCACTTTATCCTGTTGTAATATTACTTGGAAGGGATTAAATCTAATACCTAACAATTGATTGGACAATATGTGGTCAGTATGTGGACTTGTCATTTTTTCTTCATAGTCATTTTGATGTAAAATGTCATGGCATATAAGATGTTATTGAACCATTAAATTGCAAACCTTTAGCCTGAATCCAGATCAGATCTAGCACCAATGTCTAAGTTATCTGCCGATGCCAATAGATACTTTGAAATCACTGCTTCCATTCATTTTTTCTATACATCCTATCTCTTCCCCCCCCACAGTGACTCTGGTGACAGCTTGTTTTTGACCCAGTCTGTGACATCAGCTCAGAGGACCCTTATAAGACGCCGTCCATCTAATACACAGGATTGTCCCTTCAGTCAGGAGTCAGAGGATAAGCAGGAGACGGCGCAGCATGAAGACACTGGGGCAAAGAGTGACTCTGACAGCGAAACTAATTATCCTGACATGCTTCGTAGGTGGCTCAAACTGGGAAACATACATGCCAGGACTAGGCGTCAACCTCGCTTGAAGCATTGGAGAGCACCTCCAAAGAGAATGGTGTTACCTTTCCTGAAGAAGTTTGACTCTGGAAAGCTTTGTGTCCGTAAAAACCAAACTATAGTGGTAAGGATGCGCAAATGACAACAGTCTGTGGATATGAATGTAATTGTAATATTGAATGTGACACATGAATGTGTGTGATATTGCATATTATATACACACATGGACAAAATTGTTGTATGCTTCCATTAAAGAAATGACCTGGACAAAAATGATGGTACCCTTAACTACCCTTTTGCGGCAATCAAGCAATTTCTGTAACTCTCAATGAGACTTCTGCACCTGTCCACAGGTATTTCGGTCCGCTCCTCGTGAGCAAACTGCTCCAGTTGTCACCAGCCTTCTTCAGACTGCATGCTTCAGCTCTTTCCACAGATGTTCAGTAGGATTTAGATCAGGGCTCATAGCAGGCCACTTCAGAATAATCCAAAGTTTTGTTCTTAGCCTGTCTTGTATGTTTTTAGCTGTGTATTTTGGGTCTTTATCCTGTTGGAGGAGCCACTAAGACCAGGCTTTCTGACACTGGGCAGCACATTTCGCTCCAGAATGCCTTGTTAGTCTTGAGATTTCATTGTACAGATGCACAGATTCCAGGCACCCGGTGATACATGCAGCAAACCAGCCCCAGAATATAACCGAGCCTTCTCCATGTTTCACAGTAGGTACAGTGCCCTTTTCTTTGTATGTTTAATTTTTGCATCTGTCATCATACAGCTGATGTGACAAAGTTGCTCCAGTTTTGTCTCATCTGTCCAGTGAACATTCATCGTGATTTGTCCTTTAGACAGATGAGATGTGCTGCCCGGTGTCAGAAAGTTCAGTCTCTGTCGCAAGTCATGTGGGTTTTTCTTTCTTTAACGGATGGGTACCAACAGTTTTGTCCACATGTAGCAATCCTGTAAGCACTTCAATGCAAAGTGGAAGAAGACAATGACACATATTGGTTTTTGAGTCTATGTTCAGGAAGGTAATACAATGCAAAGCTTATCTCTAGCAAGGAAAAAATACATTGGTTAAAAATGCAAATGTATCAAGCGCACTATAAAGGAGGGAATTTTATTTAAAGTGATGTGTTGGTAATGATCTTTATCTATCAGCTGAATGTTAATAGAACATAGGAAACTGAAATATCTGGACACATTTAAGATAAGTTACAGTTCCATCCATGTATGTTTGAAGAAAGTCAATGATTGTTATTTTTCCTCTGTCTTTCAGAACTCCGAGATCGGTGGGTTCTTTAAATGCGTACTGAAGCTGAGCAAAGGGCAGGAGAAAAACAGAAGAGAACTGAGTCCATCAATGTTGCCTTCGGAGTGAGTTTAACGCTGTATGATACAAATCGTGAATACAGTGTAGCTTTTATATTTGTTTCTGTTGAATTGCGATGTAGCAGTGATACAGTGTAGAAGAACACGATGAACATGCTGGTTATTATTTTTCTAGACCTATGATTCCAGTGTACTCGATACACTAAGAAGTGACACATTGAACATTTACAGTTACGCTTAACGTTGCTGGATGTTCTGAGTTCCCTCAGTGACCTTTCTTGTAGTTAATAAGACAAAAAATATGCATCTCGTCAGTCATCTTGTGTCGCACCGTGGTCCTGGAGGGACGATGTTTCATTTCACTATGTACTGCACCTGCTATATACACCGATCAGCCATAACATTATAACCACTGACAGGTGAAGTGAATAAGACTGATTATCTCCTCATCATGGCACCTGTTAGTGGGTGGGATATATTAGGCAGCAAGTGAACATTTTGTCCTCAAAGTTGATGTGTTAGAAGCAAGAAAAATGGGCAAGTGTAAGGATTTGAGCGAGTTTGACGAAGGGTCAAATTGTGATGGCTAGACCACTGGATCAGAGCGTCTCCAAAACTGCAGCTCTTGTGGGGTGTTCCCGGTCTGCAGTGGTCAGTATCTATCAAAAGTGGTCCAAGGAAGGAACAGTGGTGAACCGGCGACCGGGTCATGGATGGCCAAGGCTCATTGATGGACGTGGGGAGCGAAGGCTGGCCCGTGTGATCCGATCCAACAGACGAGCTACTGTTGCTCAGATTGCTGAAGAAGTTAATGCTGGTTCTGATAGAAAGGTGTCAGAATACACAGTGCATGTCGGGTCAGGGCTATTTTGGCAGCAACAGGTGGACCAACACGATATTAGGCAGGTGGTTGTAATGTTATGCCTGATCGGTGTATAAGAACAAGCGTGTTGTTATAAAGCTCCTGTTGTAAGAAATTAGTCTAAGATCTCAGTAATGCTGTGGTAGAAATATTACTAACAAAGAATTATTGCCATAAAACATGATTAGGAACACATTAATACACTGTATTTATCGCTAATTGATTTGTCTTTCCTTTATGAATGTTCATTACAGATGGGAGCAAAACAGTATGGAGGATGACGAAGATGATGATGAAGACATAAGAAAAGTGGTATAGTTTCACAATTATGATGTTTACACTATTTAAAAGTATTCTGCCATGCAAAATAAAAACAAAAAACCCTGAAAAATAATAAAACATCAAATGAGCCAATTGAAATGTAACTTTGTCATGATTGACAGCTGACACTGACACTACCGCAGGCCCCACCCCCTTTCCCACCAATCGAGCCTTAGACAAGAATCCATTTAAACGCTATATTCTCAAAATTTCTGCGATCGACTTTTCAGAAATATTAAAGCATAAGATGTTTAATTTTGTCTGAAGCTATTAAACAGCAGACATCGTTTTTTTTTATTCTCAATTAGCTAATTATTAAGTCTGATTTTGTTTCAGAATACAGACTGCTTTGTTTTCAACGCGAATAAAAGAAACCGACAAACATGGCTACCCTTCCTGAAATGGAAAACGAAACAGGATCCAAGAAAGTGCACTGAGCAGAGCAAAAAATGTCAAGACGAGCAGGAGAAATGCTTTCAGACCGAGGAAGCTGCTGAAGACCTGATGGAGCTTCAAGATGACACGGATATACAAAATGAGAGCAGTTTGATCAATATGGAAGAGCCTCAGTCCAGGAAAACAGGTGAAAGAAGCAGTAAATCTCCTGCTAGTTCTTCTCGCTCTCCTTGTTCTACCCCTTCTTGTCTTTCCCCTGAAAAGTCTCATATTGTTAAAAATTTATTCATGGATCTTCAGGAGGAACACTCTGAGAATCAGCCACAAGTTTTAGTCACATGCTCACAATCACAATCGCTCGGCTGGCATCAAGCCCAGAAGATTGACAAAGCTTGCGAGAACTTGATGGAACCCATTGATGAAATGGCAGTTGCGGAGACACAGTGGCCAAGTTCAGCAGACCATGATGACGACGAAACCCAGATTTTGGAGGACGTCCCTATGGACAGAGACAGAGAGGACGATGCACTCTGCTTGGAAAACGTCTCATCCCATGAACACCAAGGACAAAACGAGGATATCCTTGAAGGCGTACATCATGAGCTGGTGGAAAACGAAGACTTGGGTAGTGTTAGTGGAGATTTCATTGGCTCACAGGATCTTTTTCAAGAACCAAATAATCAAGCGAGTCCTTTAAAAGAGACTGCTGAAAAAATCTTTAAAAGCTTTGTGGTGCTTCATGACACAGATTCACTAATGAAGAACAAGAGATGTTCATTAATCTTAGCAGACATGGAGGGCGACCATGTTAAATATTCCGAATTTCAGAGAACTCAACCAAGTGAAATCTCACAAACAGATGGAGAAATAGACCAGGAAAAGAGCAAAAAGACAATGCCATTAGAAGATAACACAACAGGATCCAGAGGAAGTGATTACTCAAGTCCCAGTAAGGACGTCCTCATGGTCAGACAGGAAGAGGAGACTGAGACCCCACTGTTTAAATATGGAGGGATAAAATTTCTGAAAAGGAAGAAAGCTAAAAAGACTAAAGCCCCTGAGATTTCTGATAACCTTCCACCGGTACAAGATAATCTGGGTCCCAATGAAGATTCTGCATCTCAGTTGGATGACGAGGTCAAACAGAAAAACAGAAATAAGCTCAAAAGTGTTGGGTTGTTGGAGGAACAAATCGACACCTTGCCAGAAATCAGCATTCCTACAGAGTCAAGTCTATCAGTTCAGGACTCTTCATTGGTTTGTGCTTCAGTGAATGGAATTAAACAAAAGAAAAAGAGAACAAAAGATAAAAGTTTTGGGTCATTAGAGGAACCAGTTGATGCCTTACAAGAAATCAGCATTCCTACAGAGTCAAGTCTGTCAGTTCAGGACTGTTCAGTGGTTTGTGCTTCAGTTGGAGAAAGTAAACTAAAGAAAAAGAGGAAAAAAGACAAAAATCTTGGGCTGTTAGAGGAACCAATTGAGACCTTGCCAGAAACCAGTGATCCTCCTGAGTCAAGTCAGGACTCTTCAATGGCTTGTCCTTCACTGAATGGAATTAAACAAAAGAAAAAGAGAAAAAAGGACAAAACTGTTGGGTCGTCCGAGGAACCAGTCAATACCTTGCAAGAAATCAGTGTTCCTACAGAATCAAGTCTATCAGATCAGGACTCTTCAGTGGCTTGTGCTACAGTTGGTGGAAGAAAACCAAAGAAAAAGAGAAAAAAAGACAAACATGGTCAGCCGGAGTCACAGGAAGATCAGTGGACTGGTGTAGAGGATTTTGTCCAGATCCCCTCTCAAGGTTCTGCTTATTTAGTGTCCATAGCTGAGGAAACTGAACTATTGAACAGAAACGATCCTTCTAATCCTCAGGTGGACATTAGTGTACAAGCTCATGTTCAATCTGATGGTCATGAACGAAGAACGAAAAAGGAGACCAAGAAAAGAAAGGATTCAGGTCCTGTGATGTCTGATGAGATGGTTTCTCCCAAGTGTACTGGAGAGTCTCTTACAAGCCTTGGTACCAAAACCAAGAAAAAGAAACGAAAGTTTGTAGATGTGGGAGAAGTCGGAGAGATGTCTACCGCCAGCAAGGATCTTGGGGAACCATTAGACCAAATCCTTGAAGCAGGCATAGAAATCCAGCCAGCAAATAATGTAGATTTGATGATGGATGACTTTGTAACTCCAAGGAAAAAGAAAAAAAGGAAGCAGCAGGAGGTGGTCAGGGAAGAAAATGTGGATGTTGAGACTTCAGATACTTTTCAAGATTCTGAGCAACAAGCAGCTGAGGTGGCTGAGGTAAAAAAGCAAAAGAAGAAAAAGCACAGAACTTCAGCAGAAACATGTCAAGAAGAGGAGGTGTCTAAAAATGCAGCCTTGTCTCTAGGAGACACAACAACATCCGATACTCCGAGCACTAAAAGTGAGACTGGAGGGATTGATGAGGAGGAAGGTCTTGGTGCATCTGAGCCAGTGAAGAAAAAGAAGAAGAAGAAGAAAAAAAAAGATCTGGACAATGATGAATCATGGTCAGTTTCTCATGGCTTGGAATATTTGCATAACTCCCATAATGAACAGACAACAGTGGAGAAAGAAGCGTCAAGAAGTGGACAGAGACTTGGCAAGGAACATCCTGCACCATGTTTGGTAATGGAGTTAACAAATGACGTGAAGAAGAAAAAGAAACGTGAGAGGACCAAAGGTGATGACTCTGAAAATAGCCAAGAAGTTCTGCAATCAGAAGATAGTATACAGCCAAATGGGAAAAAGAAAAAGAAAAAAGATGGGTAGAAACAGACAGACGTTGGAATATGATGTTTGTCAGGAGAGTGGTTCTCCGTTAGAACCTTCAGAAGCAATAACTGAGAAGAGGAAGAAGAGTAGAAAGGAGGCAGTTGAGGCAGGGAAGAGGTTAGATGTAGTACCCAAAGCGAATGCTGCATTAGAACCGAGACGTATTTTATTCCAATGCCAACAGAATTTCATGAATTATCAGAACATATGAAGGTAAAGGTTTATAATGATCTTAAGGTCACATACACAGATCGACAGTGCAGAGCTAAGGAAGAAGAAAAAATATTTTTAAATTAATATTTAAAAAAAAAAAAAAGTTTTATCTTTGACTATGAAGCAGGGCTTCAATGACTATTTCAACCGAACCATTTACCTCAAAGTGTCAGATGCATATTTTGTCATCCAGATATTTTTATTTCAGTGAGTTTCCATGTATTTTTTTTTTTAGACGTTTATAGTTATATTTAATGTAGTAAAACATCCAGGCATCAATTAGTTCCTGGTATTGCTTACATTATAACAGCTATACAAAGTTCCCTTACCAGGGTCTAATATTTATCCTCTCTCTCTCTCTCTCTCTCTAAAGTTAATAAGACAAAAACTTCAGCTTGTCATGTTACTGATAAACTTTAAAGCACAAAGCTCACCATCTTTAAGACTTTCCCGTGTCGGAGAACACAAATCGTAACCCAGTGCTGATATGGATGTAATCTAATAAGTCATAATACAACCATATCAATTTATTTAAAATATTTTGTTATTCATTTAAATACGTCATTGTCTGTACCGCTTAACCGATGTATCCTCGGGTCACAGGGAGCCTGTGCCTATCCTAGGCATCATTGGGCATCAAGGCAGGATACACCCTGGATGGAGTGCCAACCCATCGCAGGGCATCATTTAAATATTTATAATTGAAATATATTTTTAGAATAAATTCAGCTTCAAGCAAAACTGAAGTAACATATAGATAAGTAACTTTTTATTTTTTCCTAATTTTTTTATTCATTAATAGCTGCAAAATATTTACATTTGTCCTCCACAATAAATTGCCAATATTAAATATTTTTTCAATTATTATTATTATTATTGTGAAGAGGAAAAGTGTCTCCCTCATCTGGTAGATGAAGTGTATATACATACATGCATGGTTTTGTTTTGTTTTGTTTTAATTTATTTATTATTATTTTTGTTGTTATTTTTTTTATTTTTTTTTTACATTTTTTAATTTTGTTAAAAAATGTAGAAATTGCAGGTTATTTCTGCACACTGTATCAAGCTGATGAAGTTCAGCCAATAAAGTTTTATTGTTTGTTTTCCTGGGTAAAAAAACAAATGTGTTAATGAGGTTAGTTTTGGACACGACAATTTTAAACAAATTTTACACTCTTAAAAAAAGTGCCATGAGATTCAGCCATGTTTGCCAGTGCTAGTCACCGAACAGGAAAAATCTTTTAAACTGTCAAATCAGCATTTATTCTTCAGTTCAGAAGCAGCGATAATGATTCCATGTTGTAGTTAGGATCAACTTGATCATATTTTATTTGTGATGCTGCAAATTTTAACCTAGAATTAGAAAGCCTGATTAAGGAAGTTACCATAAACAAATCTACGCTGATCAGGCATAACATTATGACCACTGAGAGGTGAAGTGTATAACACTGATTATCTTCTAATGCTGGTTAGTATCTTGTTGCTACCAAAACAGCCCTGACCCGTCATGCACTGTGTATTCTGACACCTTTCTATCAGAACCAGCATTAACCTCTTCAGCAATTTGAGCAACAGTAGCTCGTCTGTTGGATCGGATC
This sequence comes from Hemibagrus wyckioides, assembly GCF_019097595.1. Taxonomy (NCBI): domain Eukaryota; kingdom Metazoa; phylum Chordata; class Actinopteri; order Siluriformes; family Bagridae; genus Hemibagrus; species Hemibagrus wyckioides. The sequence continues at coordinate 8,221,175 of NC_080737.1, forward strand.
ACATGACCTTGACCATGACCCTGTTGCCGGTTCACCACTGTTCCTTCCTTGGACCACTTTTGATAGATACTGACCACTGCAGACCGGGAACACCCCACAAGAGCTGCAGTTTTGGAGATGATCTGATCCAGTCATCTAGCCATCACAATATGGCCCTTCATCAAACTCGCTCAAATCCTTACACTTGTCCATTTTTCCTGCTTCTAACACATGAACTTTGAGGACAAAATGTTCACTTGCTGTCTAATGTATCCCACCCACTAACAGGTGCCACTGATCATCAGTGTTATTCACGTCGCTGGTCATAATGTTATGCCTGATCAGTGTATGTTACAAAGCGCTGACATTGGAGACTCCTTACAAAAAATGATAAATGTCTCATCACCAAATCTACAATAGCATGTGTTTTAAAATATGAACGCTTTAATATAAAACTTTGAGCCCAAATTACTGACCAATCAGAATGAAGCATTCAACAGTACCGTGGTACAAACAGATTTATGATCAGCAAAAACTGACAGTAAACGATTTTGCCCAAAATGAGAAGCTGAAGGGGACTGAGAACAGAGCCTTGGGGGATTCACTGTTCACTGGAACAACTTGGTACTGTCTTCCTGAGCACTAGGACCTGAATTAAGCTAGTGCTGTCTGCCGAACACATAAAATATGGACATATAAGTATAAATATTAAGTGTATGATGACTGAGACCACTTTGTAGCTTTCTTCTGTTTTAACGTTTAAAAGTTTTTCATTCTCTGTTTCATTGATTTTTTGTAAAATATGCTTGCACTCAAATAAACGGTGTATGAATTATTTTTTCTTGCAGTATTTCCTAAGTTTTCTTTACATTTGCGTTGTTTTTGGAAACCGGATTGCCTCAGGTCGCAGTGCCTCCTGGGTAAATTCTGCTACTGAAATCTCCAGTCACTTGACACCTCCGTGTAGTCGGCTAGCAAAGTTCACCTGAGCTAATACTGGAACAGCTCTTAAAATAGTGGTCAGGGAGCTTTCCCAGGAGGAAATGAACGGAAGAAAAATGGTTTGTGTTAAAAACTCAAGTAACTGGAACAATGTATCTGTTGATGCCGCGTTCATTTTATCATAGGCTTTAATAAATAAATCCAAGACTAAACTGGATTTTTATATCTACTAAAATAAATTATTTATTACTTTAATCCAGCTTGAGTCCAGGTGATAGTACTGTATGATTTTAAGACCTGGGTTACAATTACTACTCTGTTTTTCCAAAGCAAGTCATTTATAACAACTATATATAGTATAACGAGCTTAGGACACTTTAAAAGACTTTTAAGGTATGTGACATTTACATAGCCTTCGAGTGGAGAGTCAGAAGACTTCTGAAATCTGATACAGGAAGTAGAAATATCACAGACTTCCCAATATTTCTATGCGTAATCTGAAGTATTATGAAAGTGGAAGTGCTATTGAAAGTAGGAAATGGCATTAAAACCACAGTTGCTAGCAATTTTCTAGAAGGATAAAAGTTGTTCATCTTAAAGATTAAGTTTTATACTAAGCCACTTCATTTGTCTTGTTTAAAATGTTCAAATTATGGAGGATATATATTACATTACATCCTCCATGTTCGTGTTGATTCGGCTTTAAACTGCCGGTGAGATCTCAACGGACCTAATTATATCGTCGTCACCTTTAAAAAGCTCAACTTTCATGGGACCAGGACCTTCTGAAACCTGTTAATAGGAATCCCTGATGATGGGCGGATAGCGAGTTTCTCATTCCTAGCTTACTTTGCAAGATGCAATAGCTTGAAGCTCATTTTGGAAATTTGACAAGTCTGTTTGTTCCCACGACTTGCTCTTGAGCAACATACAGGTTCTACCTGCTGGACCATGCAAATGAGCACTCATGCAGCAGGCGTTAAGAACCAGAAGGTTTGCTTATAGTTACTGAGATTAGAGTAAAGGCACAATATTAATGAGGGTGAATGCAGTTACATTGGGACTTGTGTTCAATTTCTAACTTGTTACTTGTCATTAACAAAAACAACCAACATAAAAATAACAATGACATAATGTTTGATATTTCCCGTCTACTTAATTCGCCTTCTTAACTAAAATGCTTCACAACACAATTAAAATAGAATTCTAAATGACAAATTTGTTCTGGGTGCCTCATGCATCCTTTAACCTGAACAATGTTTGGACAGTCTTGAAAATGTTTCAATTCTAAACACGTGTTTGTGTTGTGTTACATTAGTACACTTTATGTACATGCATGTATGCGTTATACATACGTAAAATGTACACCGATCAAGCATAACATTATGACCACCTGCCTAATATCGTGTTGGACCCCCTTTGTCATGCACTGTGTATATGTAGTATACACCTTTCTATCAGAACCAGCATTAACTTCTTCAGCAATCTGAGCAACAGCAATTTGACCCTGACCACGACCCTGTTGCCAGTTCACCACTGTTCCTTCCTTGGACCACTTTTGATAGATACTGACCACTGCAGACCGGGAACACCCCACAAGAGCTACAGTTTTGGAGATGCTCTGATCCAGTCGTCCAGCCATCACAATTTGGCCCTTCATCAAACTCGCTCAAATCCTTACACTTGTCCATTTTTCCTGCTTCGAACACATCAACTTTGAGGACAAAATGTTCACTTCCTGCCTAATATATCCCACCCACTAACAGGTGCCATGACGAGGAGATCATCAGTGTTATTCACTTCACCTCTCAGTGGTCATAATGTTATGGCTGATCTGTGTATAGATCATTATCAGTGAAATTTTTTTTATTATTTTGTGGTGGTATACAAATATGCCTCCCCTAGATTTTTAATGTCCGCTTCCTGTTTGACGCTAGCCCCACGCCCACCTATGTGACGTCACCTAAATTGTTATTACTGTTACTTTTTTCAGATCCACAAGTTTTGTCTTTCTTTTTTTTTTTAACAGACCAGACAATAAATAAATTCTGATGAGTTAATTCCTGTCTGTGTTAATAAATATATCTGTAGAAGTTCTTCATAAGGACAGGTCCTTGTAAGGATAGGGTGTGTGTGTGTGTGTGTGTGTGTGTGAGTGTGAGTGTGTTTATGACAAAATGATATTGAGTATATACATACAAGGTATGTATAACCACTAAAGTAGCGCGTGAATGTATGTTAAACGATTAAAATCGTATTTCTAAAGAGTTTTAACCTTGTTGTTGGAGTCACAATAAGCTGACAGAGTGGATCTAACCGGTTTGTTTACTCGGCGGTCAGATCAGTGGGCAGTTATTTCTCTCTAGCCCCGCCCACTGGAGCCTAATATAGTCCTGAAAGCGGAGATAAAGCCTCGAGCGCCTCTCGGACTTTTAAAGCGTGTTACATAACGTGCTTTCCAACTCGTCTCTCCGGAGTGACTACAGACACCAAGCCGCGGACTACACTCTGTCCGACATCTCTGTAAAACTTTCATTCCACTTCAGTGCCTCGTACTTCCGGCATTTTAACCTCACGCAGGTGCCGCGCGCTATGAGCAGTGACGCGTGTTGTTTGGCCGAAGCCCGGCGCGTGGCGATTTTCGGAGGCACGCACGGAAACGAGATGTCCGGCATCATGCTCGTGTCCATGTGGACCAAAAACGACAGCGAGATCCGGAGGAGCAGCGTGCACACCAAGCCCTTCATCTGCAACCCGAGAGCCGTGGAGAAGTGCACCAGGTACATCGACACGGATTTGAATCGCGCCTTCACAGCGGAAAACCTCAGGTAAACACCGGCGCGCGCGCGCATAAACACCCTGCCTCGTTTACCGGCTCTCGTGCACACTTTAAACCTAGAATAAAGTCCACGTCGTCCGTCATTCCCGATGGAGCGTGCGCGATTATCTCAGCAGAGTAACGGAGCGGTCTTCAATTAAGTCGTTATTACGAGATAACTTCTTGTTATTACAAGCGGGAACTCGATACTACAAGAAGTGTCTCATTATTATGCGAAAACTTTTGTTATTTGAGAGAAAAAGCATTATTACGACAAATAGCATCAGTTTACTTTCTCGTTACTGAGAGAAAAGTCGTTACCGCAATAAATTATGATTTGTTTGTGATAAGAGAGAGAAAACATCCCATTTTGTCTGTAATAAATAAAATAATTAAAACAACTTGTTATTACGCGAGAACGTCTTGTTATTACGATCAATCATGCTTTCATTACAATAAACAACTTGTTATTACGCGACAAAGTCTCGTTATTGCGATCAAACATGCCGTTATTACAAGAAAACAACTTTTAATTTTGTGAGAACGTGTTATTACAAGCAAGCATGTCGTTCTGACAAGAAAACAACTTGTTATTATGCGAGAACGTCTTGATAATAAATAAACATACAGTTATTACAAGAGAACGTCTTGTTATTACGATCCAACATGACTTTATTACAATAAAACAACTTGTTATTATGCGAGAACGTCTTGATAATAAATAAACATACAGTTATTACAAGAGAACGTCTTGTTATTACGATCCAACATGACTTTATTACAATAAAACAACTTGTTATTATGCGAGAACGTCTTGATAATAAATAAACATACAGTTATTACAAGAGAACGTCTTGTTATTACGATCCAACATGACTTTATTACAATAAAACAACTTGTTATTATGCGAGAACGTCTTGATAATAAATAAACATACAGTTATTACAAGAGAACGTCTTGTTATTACGATCCAACATGACTTTATTACAATAAAACAACTTGTTATTATGCGAGAACGTCTTGATAATAAATAAACATACAGTTATTACAAGAGAACGTCTTGTTATTACGATCCAACATGACTTTATTACAATAAAACAACTTGTTATTATGCGAGAACGTCTTGATAATAAATAAACATACAGTTATTACAAGAGAACGTCTTGTTATTACGATCCAACATGACTTTATTACAATAAAACAACTTGTTATTATGCGAGAACGTCTTGATAATAAATAAACATACAGTTATTACAAGAGAACGTCTTGTTATTACGATCCAACGTGACTTTATTAAAATAAAACGACTTGTTATTAAACGAGAACGTCTTGTTATTACTATCCAACATGCTGTTATTACAAGAAAATAACTTGATGTTACAAGAACCTCGTTATTGTGAGAAAAGTATTTTATTATTTGTGAAAAAAAACATCTTTTTATTATGGAAAAAGCATCTGTTTACTACAAGAAAACATCTCGTTACCACGGGAAAACGAGCTTGTTACTACAAGAAAACATCTCGTCATTATGGGATAGAGTCTTGTTATTACAAACAAACACGTTACCTAAGAGAAGGCAGCTCACTGTTACGAGGCGGTATCTTATTTTTACCCGGTTGCATTAGCATTAGCATTTTCATAATCTCTTGTCAAACAAGTCGTCCTCATGAGGAAATTGTCATTATTACGAGAAAACCACCTTATATCGAGAGAAATCATTTTATTACAATAACAAGCGTCTTGTCACTACAAGTAAACATTATTTATGAATTATTGTGAGATAAACACGCTGTTATTACAAGAATACCAGAAAATATCTAGGGTTTTTTGTGTTGCTAAGGAAAAAAATATCTTGTTACTACAGGAAAACATCCTACAAGATTCTTGAGAAAAGCAAAATGGATTTAATAACAAATATTAATGTAGTCTTATGAATCCGGATGAAATAAATTGTATAATTCAGATAAATTATGAATTCATGTATATGCAATAAGAAATTCTTGTAATAATGAAATGGTTCTGGTAGTAACGAAGTGTTTTCTCATAATAAGGAGATTTAATATTTTCATGGTATCTGAACTAACTTCAACTTTCAAGTTGATTTAAAAGAAAAGAGTTGTAAATAAAAGCTCTAAAATACAAAAATGGGATTTTTTTTGTTCCTACAAATGACCTGGATGCAGTGTGACTGAATATATATATGATGTTTTCATACACGTGAGGTCATTTGTTTATACACGTGACTGAGTGACGCATTCAAATCAGTAAGGAACTTGCTTCTAAAGTAGAACCTTAACCTTAACTATGAAATGAGATTCCTACATTGAAATACCTGCAGATCGAGTCAGTTGATAATAGGTGTTTAGCTCAAAGCATTATTTGCCTTAAATTCTTCACTGATCCAGAAATGGTCTACTAAATGAAAAGGGGTAAGAGTTAAAGAGATTACGTTTTGTTTAACCTACACTGTGTACCGAAAAGGAAATATACACCGATCAGACATAACATTATGACCACTGAGAGGTGCAGTGAATAAAACTGATGATCTCCTCATCATGGCACCTGTTAGTGAGTGGGATATATTAGAGGCAGCAAGTGAATATTTTGTCCTCAAAGTTGATGTGTTAGAAGCAGGAAAAATGGACAAGCATAAGGATTTGAGCGAGTTTGATGAGGGGTCAAATTGTGATGGCTAGACCACTGGATCAGAGCATCTCCAAAACTGCAGCTCTTGTGGGGTGTTCCCGGTCTGCAGTGGTCAGTATCTATCAAAAGTGGTCCAAGGAAGGAACAGTGGTGAACCGGCATCAGGGTCATGGACGGCCAAGGCTCACTGATGGATGTGGGGAGAGAAGGCTGGCCCGTGTGATCCGATCCAACAGACGAGCTACTGTTGCTGAAATTGCTGAAGAAGTTAATGCTGGTTCTGATAGAAAGGTGTCAGAATACACAGGGTCATGGCTGTTTTGGCAGCATAAGGGGGACCAACACAATATTAGGCACATGGTCATGATGTTATGCTTGGTGAGTGTAAATTATCTTTATTAATTAATATTAGTTAACGGAATGGCTTTGATATGTAACTATGAGCATTACCACTGGCTGATCAGAGACAGATATGACTTAGATGGCTGTTAATGTATACACCTCATTAGTTTCTCATGCACTAAGCACCAGTGTAGGTATTAATTCCTCAGTACTAAAGCATAAATTAAGTATTACTATATTGCTTATTTATGCACCGTTCCTGTTTGAGGATTATTTTCCCCTCCACGCACACAGAGCCTTCTATTCTTTACCCTTTATTAAAATGTGGTTGATGTTCTTCAGTCAGCTTTTAGACAGTTCTCAATAGCCGACTGTTCTTCAACACTCTGTATCATCATGAGTCCCTTAGGTCACTAAGTGTAAAAGTGTCACGAAGGTTAATGAGAAGGAAGTGACTGCAATGTTGGCAATTCCCACTCTTGCGAAATCCAATGTCTTTTGTCACCTTTGGCAAGGTTTCAGAAATACCACGACTTGCATAAATGAATATGCATCAGCGCTCTATACAACAAACATTAATTCTGGGTTCAGAACAACATCATTGTGTCTCTTGTTCGATCAAAATCAGGCCTAAATGAGAGTTTATTGGAGCCAAACTCTGTATGAGGTCCAAACAATAGACACATTTAAAACGTTTTATTGTTCGCTTGCAAATGTGCTTCAAGCACAAGCTTTGATTCTTCTTGTTGTTTCATTTATTTTCAAAAGATAAACCAATGAACTATTCATTCATGAAGGCTTTTGAAAGCCAGGTCTAAATGAAATGCCATTGTTGCAATTAAAACACAGTCCAGCGCACTGAAATACAATCCCCTCTCCTGTGTAACAGTGTACGCTGGAAGGGCGTATTGTTCGTCTCATTTACATGTTGGAAAAACGAAAAGTCTTCGTAGGGACCATATGGCTCCTTTTTCAGGATTATTTATTTATTTCTTCGTTTGTTTTCAGCCGATGAATTTGCTCAGACGTGTCATTCGCAGTGTGTCATGTCACGCCACGTCTAAATTGTAGCATTGGTATGTTTATCCTATAGGTGCACACCTACTGTGGTTCGAGAGGATCCCCCCCCCCCTTCTCCTGTCTAGACATGACAGCCGACTACGGAGACATAACTAAGCTTCTCGAAGGCCATATACACGTGTGAGCAGAAGAGAGTTCTCCAAGACAGTGCTGTGTATCTTTAAGCTGCTTAACAAACTGTAACTATAAAGAGTAACTCATTAAAACCTGGGTTGATGTTTGTCTTAGGAGATCATCCTTCAGCGAGTAAAAAAAAAGGTCGGTTTTGCAGTACAGCCACCTTTTTAAACAGATTCTTAGAAAGGTTGTGTCTGTTTAGTGTTTAAGGAAGGAGTCTTCAGCATCAGCACTTTGTAACAGGTGAAGCTTTAACTTTTCAGGGCCTTTAACATAAGGTTGAAGTTCTATTATTTCCGTGAACGTCTATAATACGTATCTTTTCATGATGCAACATGGATTTTTTTTTTACCATGTTCAGGGAATCAGGTCTCACGCAACAAGATAAACGACACCATTCAATAATTATCTCTGAGGGATTACGGGCAAATTGTGTAAAGCCTCTTGTTTTTTTGTTTTTCTTTAAAGCATGCCAGCCTGAGATCAGTTACAAAGAGACACTGCCAACTGGCAAACTATTATACAAAACATCTAATTTTGTTGGTGTGGACTTTTACAGCCAAGGATTATGATTGGGGGTGTCAAGGTTGTAAAAAGCTATGCCGACAAGGCATAACATTATGACCACCTGCCTAATATTGTGTTGGTTCCCCTTTTGCTGCCAAAACAGCCCTGACCCGTCATGCACTGTGTATTCTGACACCTTTCTATCAGAACCAGCATTAACTTCTTCAGCAATTTCAGCAACAGGTCTGTTGGATCGGATCACACGGGCCAGCCTTCACTCCCCATGTCCATCAGTGAGCCTTGGCCGCCCATGACCCTGTCGCCGGTTCACCACTGTTCCTTCCTTGGACCACTTTTGATAGATACTGACCACTGCAGACACCCCACAATTTAGCCCTTCATCAAACTCGCTCAAATCCTTACGCTTGTCTATTTTTCCTGCTTCTAACACATCAACTTTGAGGACAAAATGTTCACTTGCTGCCTAATATATCCCACCCACTAACAGGTGCCATGATGAGATCATCAGTCTTATTCACTTCACCTCTCAGTGGTCATAATGTTATGCCTGATCAGTGTATATAGCTAGTATATTTCCGGTAATGGTTAGAATGCAAACTATGGTTGATGAATCATGGTTAAATTGTGACTTTGGCTTGTTAAAAATTTGCGAGGTCTGCAGTCAGAAAGCAATGCTAGCTAAAAACCATGTTAGTCAAGAATCCGTTTTGTTGTAAAGATGTTATAAAGAAGCTTGAAGAGAGCTTCGAGAGATTTCACTCATTATCGCGACACTCATTCTTAAAACCTTAACTTGCCCTGATCATGCTAGTTTCAAGACCTGGATTTCATCCCACTCAGACTTTTAAAAGAACAAATGCTTGTATCACAGTGATGTTGAATTCTCTATGATTGGTCAGAAGATTTAGAGTAATGAGCTTGTTAGAACATGTTGTCATTACTGTAGTAACAGCTGATTCACAGGGACTTCAATCTAAGGCTAATAATAAACTGTGCTTGCTGAATGTCCGGGGTAACAGGAGCTAACTTGTTTTTTATTTCACAATGTAAGAGTTACCTAGAACAGTTTAAAAGTACCACAACATGCTGCGGCACGATGTATCTCTTACATAACAGCAGGCTGCAGCTCACTTAGTCTTAAATTGAACAGTAATTATCATAACATTGTTTAGAAGAGGAACTGCATGGAGCCACATCTCACCACTTCAGTGATAGATTAATTATTTCCCTTTAACAGCGGTTTTATACCAAACCAAAGATTTAACATGGCACGTGAACGTCTCTCTCCACAGCACGCCGCCCGGAGACGAGCTGCCATACGAAGTTCAGAGAGCCAAGGAAATCAATCAGCTCTTTGGACCTAAAGGAAGCCCCGACGCCTACGATGTTATCTTTGACCTCCATAACACCACATCCAACATGGGCGCTACGCTTATCTTGGAGAGCTCCACAGACCACTTCATCCTTCAGATGGTGCATTACATCAAAGTAAGCAGCTTGTAAACGTCGCACGTGAAGTTAAAAGAGCGTATTGACGCTAATACATGCTTCTTAGCGAGGAATGCAGGAGTCTAATGCAATGCAACAAGTTTAACAGAAGCAGTTCCTAGTAGTGGGCTGAGTTCCTCGTAGACATTAAGATCATGTGAATCTTGTGTGACTTGCATCATGTAAACCAGCAAAGATTACAGCTTTAGCTTATCGCAATCACACTAGTATCATGGACTTTATACTTCATATCAACCGGCTACAGGAAGCATGCTGTACATTGAACTGTTGAGCAGCTTGTTGTTAAAATATCTTACATAATATTTGGTAAAAGAGTTTAAAAAGCAAAACAGTAAGGGAGTAAGATGCATAGGACACATAGGGTGTGTGTTATCAGATCAGTGATCAGTGTGATGTGGTCTGAGGTGAAGCAGAGTTATTGTTATCACCACAATGTGTGCCTTGTGCAGCAGAGGTCAGCAGGGTGAGTATGGTATCAGCTTACACTGTCACCTGTGTGCCTTCTGCCCAGAAAGCCATGGCTCCGGAGAGCTGCATGGTGCTGCTGACCGAACACCCTCAGCTCAAATATGCAACCACCCGCTCAGTGGCCAAGCACTCTGTCGGTGAGTCTAACGGTCTTTGTTGGGGTGAGGGGGTGGTTTGTGTTTGAATATTATACCATGGACTTTGATACAGATGATCTGTTCATTTAATTTACATATATGACTGTAATAATTGACCAGAAAGGTCACTTAACGGTGGAGAAAAGACAGCAATGGTAAGCAGAGGGAATGCAACAAGTGCTGGTACTCAGGCACACCATGAATATTACAGGTTAACTGACTGAAGAAGACTCAATTTCACTGTCTGTATTCTTATATAAACAGGACGTGGACTAAACTGGAGTTTCTAAACAGAATATACACCAATCAGGTATAACATTATGACCACCTGCACAATATTGTGTTTTTGCTGCCAAAACAGCCCTGACCCGTCATACACTGTGTATTCTGACACCGTTCTATCAGAACCAGCATTAACTTCTTCAGCAATTTGAGCAACAGTAGCTCGTCTCTTGGATCGGATCACACGGGCCAGCCGTCGCTCCCATGATCCTGTCGCCGGTTCAGCACTGTTCCCACCCCACCATCCCTCCACCCCCCACAAACATGCACGCACACACATACATACATGTTGCAGTCACTTATATAACCAAAGCCTGCGACGTTCACATGTTATTTAATATCTATCTGACGTGTATTTCAGGTCTTGAAGTGGGTCCCCAGCCTCAGGGAGTTTTACGAAGCAATATCTTCGAGTCCATGCGGATGATAGTGAAGCACGCTCTGGATTTCATCGAGATGTTTAATAGCGGTAAGGCTAATATAAGGTAACTATACATGATAATTGCCTGACGACTAGTTTTTAAAGGAGATATGAAGCAAGTGAGATCTCAAGCTGTGCTCTAAGTCCAAAGCATCACATTATGATAGTAATAGCAGAAAAGAGCTTCCAGAGATTGAAGCGTAACATCCATTACATTATTTGCGAATGCACCGAGCCGTTATTCTTCTCTTCGCCCGCAGCCAGCTGTGTAAATAACGAGAGAAATAATTGTTTTTAGTCATAACAGCACATTTAGTATATTGAGTCAACAACCTCTGTCGGGAAAATGAACTCGAGAACCCTGACATTTATACTTTTTGAGGAACAGGTTTCTCTAAAGGCCTTGTTCTCTTTTTTTTTTTCGTACACACTCACATGGTACGAAAAAAGCAACCTTGGGCACTCACATGGAACATCATCTGTATCTTGCCCAATCAACACACACACACACATTTTTTGTCTTCCTTCTCTTAAGCGGAAACATGCAGTAAGAGCCAAGGCCTGACGAGTGTGTCTGGTTCTGCCTGTGCATCTTGTGAATAGGATACTTGTTAAAAGTTGGTTAGTTTCCACGTCGTTAGGAGTGTAACACTGCCGCTGCGTTGTCACTGCTGAATGCTTCCCTGTGAGTGTTGCAACGTGTTTTCCACTCGCCCAAGCTGAACTGCTCGGTAGCTGAGTCAGGAAACAAAATGACAATGGGAGACCACGCTGCATACCAAGCAGAGGAGGGAAAACCTAAATATATATATTTTTAAAAAAATAAGTTTTATATCAATTCTATGATGGCATAGGACACTCAACTTTGGTTTAAGTAATAGATCGTGTGGAGGTGTGATATTGTAAGGAAATAATAAACAAGTATGATTATAATTATTTTTATACAATTTTAATTTCCCATGTATATTTACATTAAATGTTACATCTGTGAACCATCATACCCTCAGCAGACTCTATCTGCTTTCTTAAATCTATTTAACAATAAACTGAACAAAAGAAAAACAATCGCATTTACAGTTTCCGAAAACGTGAAATAAACGTCATCTCACAGAAACCATCATTAAATCAACAGATTTCTGTAATCATTTAAAAGTATGTCCTTGTGTAAGTTATTACTATAGAAATGATACGTATTTAATCCATCCATCCATCCATCCTCTTCTCCGCTTATCCTCCTGGGTCACAGAAAAGCTTGAGTCTATCCCAGGAGACTTGGGGCACAATTCAGGGGACACCCTGAACAGGATGCCGGACTATGTCAAGACACAATCTATCACACACTCACACACCAATTCACACACTATGGACAATTTAGAGATGTTAATCAGTGTACTACGCATGTCTTTGGATTGGGCAAAATTGCCAAACGTTTTGGGACACCCCTCCAGATCATTGAATTCAGGTGTTGTTTTTCAGGGGTTGGACCCTGCCCCTTAGTTCCAGTGAAAGGAACTCTTAATGCTTCAGCATACCAAGACATTTTGGACAATTTCATTCTCCCACCTTTGTGGGAACAGTTTGGGGATGACCCCTTCCTGTTCCAACATGACTGCACACCAGTGCACAAAGCAAGGTCCATAAAGACATGGATGAGTGAGTTTGGTGTGGAGGAACTTCACAGAGTCCTGACCTCAACCTGATGGAACACCTTTGGAGCTTCCCAAAAGAGTTGAAGATGTTATAGCTGCAAAGGGCGGGTCTACTCCATATTACATTTGTGTATATTGAAATGTCAGACATCCCAGTTTTTGCCCGGCTCACAGTCCCCACTCTAATTCATTCCAAAGGTGTTCTATGGGGTTGAGGTCAGGACTCTGTGCATGCCAGTCAAGTTCCTCCACACCAAACTCACTCATCCGTGTCTTTATCCGATTTCCATACCTATTTATTTATTTTTTTATATACTAATTAGTACTTTTTTTAATTGTTGAAGGTTTGAATGTATGTATGACTGCTGCACTTTTTGACTGGTTGACACTTTTTAAATTTCGTTGTACATGCAAATGGTACAATGACAATAGACATCTATATCTATCTATCTATCTATCTATCTATCTATCTATCTATCTATCTATCTATCTATCTATCTTATAGACCTTCCTTTGTGCACTGGTGTACAGTCATGTTCAATTCAGAATCGAGAATTTAGCAACACTGTAGTTTAAGGTGGTTTTCACACTGGGCATGTTATGCTGCAGTTCTGCAGTGTTGGTCACCTGATTCTATTAAACCCTGGTGCATTTCCTTCTATTCAACCTCATCACACACTTGCATGAAAAACACAACAAACATGACTTTATTATGTGCAGTAAAGCATCTCACTGCTTCTGTGTCCCACAACATTTACTTGTCACTCATGCTTTACCTGTGTTGTGGAAACTAATGATGTCGACATCGGATAAAACACAGACACAGGTTACTTTACTGTCTGAACAAGTGTGGACCTGAGTACACCACCTCCTAGAGGGAGTCTCGGGATTCGGTTTTGCGCTGCACTTCCTGTTCCACATGACAGCTTTCACATTAGAGATTTCTCAAGCAAACTGTGGTCTACTACTGAAAGCCTCCTTAAACAAGCTCAAACACTTTTGTGTTCCTTAACAATAAGAATATTTAGAAATGTTTGAAACAAAAGAAAGATGTGAATAGAGAGAGAATGATGCAGAAGTAATCATATGATACACTGACCAGGCATAACATTATGACCACCTGTCTAATATCGTGTTGGTCCCCCTTTTTCTGCCAAAACAGCCCTGACCCGTCCTGCACTGTGTATTTTGACACCTTTCTATCAGAACCAGCATTAACTTCTTCAGCAATTTCAGCAACAGTAGCTTGTCTGTTGGATCGGATCACACGACCCTGACCATGACCCCGTCGCCAGTTCATCACTGTTCCTTCCTTGGACCACTTTTGATAGATACTGACCACTGCAGACCGGGAACACCCCACAAGAGCTGCAGTTTTGGAGATGCTCTGATCCAGTGGTCTAGCCATCACAATTTGGCCCTTCATCAAACTCGCTCAAATCCTTACACTTGTCCATTTTTCCAGCTTCTAACACATCAACTTTGAGGACAAAATGTTCACTTGCTGCCTCTAATATATCCCACCCACTAACAGGTGCCATGATGAGGAGATCATCAGTGTTATTCACTTCACCTCTCACTGCTCATAATGTTATGCCTGATCGGTGTAAAAGACACATTGCTTGGCTCCTATATTTTAAATTATAATGTATTATATATTGCACACTGAATTGAATGTCTGGATTATATCTTATTCGCCACAGAGCAGAGGATTTACCCTGGATTTAGCTGATTACTAGAAGCTGGAATGACCTTGTGTGGCACGACTTATAGCTGAATGTGATTCTCAGTCCATGAACACTGCATGTCATAAAACCCAAGACAGATTTATTTCCCCTTAAAATCTCAGCTGTCCGATTGTCCAGCTCCAAGTGTTTCCTCTGCAGCTTTCAAGCTATGCTTTCTATACACTGACCAGGCATAACATTATGACCACCTGCTTAATATTGTGGCCATCCTTTGCTCCCCACGTCCATCAATGAGCCTTGACCGCCCATGACCCTGTCGCCGATTCACCACTGTTCCTTCCTTGGACCACTTTTGATAGATACTGACCACTGCAGACCGGGAACACCCCACAAGAGCTGCAGTTTTGGAGATGCTCTGATCCAGTGGTCTAGCCATCACAATTTGGCCCTTAGTCAAATCTTAATCCTAATATATCCCACCCACTAACGTGCCATGACGAGGAGATAATTAGTGTTATTCAGTTCATCTGTCTGCTCATAATGTTATGCCTGATTGGTGTATTTGTAAGATCGTTCTTGTTATACAGAAAGCTTGCTTTTGTCTCGATCAGCCTGCTGTCTACACAAGCTCAGATTGCCATAAGCAGATTGTTGTCGTTTTCTATAATCACAGGTCTATCGTCAGTGGATCTTTATCATAGAGTCTGCCAAAGAGAACCCAAGTCTGTTATATAAATTTATATATATATATATGGGATCATCTTGTACAGCATGATGTTACAGTGTCATCAATGCCTAGAAACACAACCACACAAAAACCCTAAACCGTGGAATCACAGAGATCAAGCTGGACCTTATAGCCTTATTGGCTGATATTTCCATGGGATATCTTGCAGATGTTTTGATCCAGAGTGACATAAAAGTGAGGCAGAACCAAGTCAGAGTACCCAGCTGAATAGGTGAAGGTTAAAGGCTTTGCACAAAAAGTCAAAAGGGCAAAGTCTTGGTATTTAAATTTATCCCTCACAATCCTCCACGATGACTCCTCTAAAGCTTAACATTTACTGTCTCTTCAGTCGTATGTTTCGATCATGTGGAGATATTTGGTTAAGATCTTTTTCTCTTTTTAAAAAAAAAAAAAAATCAGGACCAAAATAAATCCCTCAGTTACAGCAAGTACAGTTTTGCTTCACATTTCTTGTTGAACTGATCTGGACATAAGGAGCCCAACCCTGCTGTTAAATCTCAAGCTGAACAAACACAGCACCAGACTCGCACACTTCCAAGTAAAATCACGAAAACATCGTCTCACATCAGTGTTCAGAGTGGAATTAAGTATAAGCCGTGCAGTGATAAATGAAATCTAAAATAAATAGGATGTGCTGGATCACATGATTATTTATAAGCTGCTTCTTTATGAGCTGTTCATATGTAAAGACTGTATATTGACAACAAGATGTTTGCCAAATGCTTCATAAATCATCGTATTAGTCTTTTTAAATACGTTTTTCATTGTTGTCTCATTTTAAAAGAAAACACAATTTCCTTATTCAGTCCTTATTTTCTAGCCCATATTTTTTTCCTCCCAAGCTTAAATACTGCAACTTATGATACACAATAATAAACACGTTCAGACGTCCAGCTCATGCTTTAATTATTGATCCAAAAGCAAAATAAAATGAATTATTCAGTAGCTATAGTCAAGCATTTAGGAAAAGAATTTAGGTAAGGAAGATTGAGGAATAAAAATCTGGACTCTTGGGAGTTTTAAGAGGTTAAAATAAGACTAATTGACCCTAATAATGAAAAGGAAAACTCCAAATACAAGATGGAATCTGTGAGAAGGATTTTTTTTCTTTAAAGTTTTATGGCTGTTTCCTGTTTTTGTGCTCTGTGGTTTGATTCCTCGGAAGCAAGCATTTGAAAGTGTGTGTGGGTGTGTGTGTGTGTGTGTGTTTTTCAAAGGCGTGGAGTTCCCAGCATGCCGTGTGGAAGTGTTCAGGGTGCATGAGAGAGTGGATTATCCGAGAGACACAAACGGGAACATCAGCGCTATGGTGCATCCTCACTTACAGGTATTACACAAACATTCACATCCTGTCTTAGAGCGTCCTGACTTCACCTCACGCTATCACTTATCTACAGAATAAAACACAGGCCATGCTGGTGTAGGAAGTCTGTCAGTCTTCCTGTAACATCCTGAAGTGTTCTATTCCTCTTATACCACAGGAGTTTTTATTTCCAACACTTAGTATTGTTGAAGAAATGGGGTAAAGAAGCGGGTGCAAGAGGTAGGCAGGTTGGAATGGCTGGAGAAAGGTGTCGGGAGTTCTGTATGATGGAAAACTATCAGCGGGGAAGGTGTACAAGACAGTGGTGAGACCGGCCATGCTGTATGGTTTAGAGGCAGTGTCACTGAGGAAGAGACAGGAGTCAGAGCTGAAGATGTTGGGGTTCTCTTTGGGAGTGACGGGAGGTTGGACAGGATTAGGAACAAGTACATCAGAGGGACGGCTCATGTTGGACGTTTGGGGGACAAAGTTAGGGAGGACAGATTAAGATGGTATATTGGTAGGAGAATGTTGGACATGGAGCTGCCAGGCAGGAGGCAAAGAGGAAGGCCAAAGAGGAGGTATATGGATGTAATAAATGAGGATATGAAGCTAGTGGGTGTAAGGGTTGAGGATGCAGAAGATAGGGATAGGTGGAGAGAGATGATTCACTGTGGAGACCCCTGAAGGGAAAAGAAGAAGAGTATTAGTGAAGAAATGGAGCATCATATTTTTATCCATGTACAGTTATGGTGTATGGTATACACATTTATCCAGAACAACATTTATAACATTTATAACACTGAGTGTTAAGGGCTTTGCTCAAGGGACCAGCAGTAGCAGCTTGGTGGTCGTGGGATTCAAACCCACAACCTTCCACTCAGTAGTTTGTCAGCTGGTACTGAGCTTTCACTTTAGTAATGGTGTGGAATCATCAATGAAACATCCATCCATCATTTTCTATACGCTTTATTCCTAATTAGGGTCACGGGGATCTGCTGGAGCCTATCCCAGCACACATTGGGCGAAAGGCAGGGGTACACCCTGGACAGGTCACCAGTCCATCACAGGGCCACACATATAGACAGACAACCACACACACTCACACTCACTCCTATGGGCAATTTAGAATTACCAATCAACCTAATGTACATGTTTTTGGACTGTGAGAGAGTACCCAGAGTAAACCCATGCAGGAAAACATGCAAACTTCACACAGAAAGGCCCCTGCCTGTTCGAACCCAGGATTCAAACCCAGGACCTTCTTGCTGTGAGGCAACAGTGCTAACCACTAAGCCACCGCACTGCTTTTTTTTTAAATTTATTTATTTATTTATTTATTTATTTATTTATTTATTTATTTATATATTTATATATTTATTTATTTATTTATTTATTTATTTATTGTCCATCCCAGGTCACAAACTTTACTTTTGACTGTTACAAATTGCTCACACTAGAGACTCCTTCCTGCTAAATAAAAGCATGCTGCCCTACACATCCCTGGATACACCGTTACTATAGAAACAATAATGGACAGAACTAGAGTATTTACAAAGAATAAGACGATCTAAATTTGGTGAGTTTAGGTCCCATGAATGACAAGCTACCTCTGTTGGGCCCCCAAAGGCCCTTTACACTCAGAAGTATAAATGAGATAAACATACATTCTTCATCAGTCTGGATAAGTGCAAGCTTACACAAACATTTATATAAACCATGAAGCTGCTGTGATATAACAAAAATAACCATCCTTCTCAACCTGAACATATGTGAAGGTCCACTTCACAGGCTCTTATTTCTAAAATCCTTGTATTAATATTCCATAAACATTTACTCAAGCATTAATCACTAATACACATCTATCGTCTGTGTGAAAAGTTTACATTGAAGCAGTGATGCTCACTACTTTCGACCTAAGCGGTGATCTGAACACATCAGAATCTAACCCAGTTACACGAGAGTGTGAGATTATTACCCTGACAAGAAGATAGATATCAGTGTAACACCTTCAGGTGAGCTTTGTCATCGAGATTGAAAGAAAGAAAGGAGAGGAAGGGAGCGGCTATATCTTGTGAAAAACTGAAGAAATCTGAGAGTCGCTGGGAAGACCGAGCCTGCCCGAGTCTCACACTGGAAAAGCAAACACTGACCCAGAATGTGTGTGTGTGTGTTTTACTGTGTGAGCTGTACATTCTTATAACACTGCCATGTGGGTGTGTACGGCAAACTGAAAAGAAGAAGACCAGACAAAATAAATAAAACTCAAAATACACACACACACACATACACACACATCTTTGATCAGGGAACCTTTTGGTAAATAACTGTCTGCATCGACATGCTTTTCTCCTCACCATGGTTGGAAAGAGTGATGATTTGACTTACCGTAGCCTTCTGTTTCTTCATACTTTTGAGCTGTTTCATCAACACCCACAGAACTGGACGTGTCCCAGCTGATCAGTAGTTTCTGAAATACTTGAGTCAGCCTGTGTAGCATGTTTTCTGTAAAGAATTGGTCACAGCATGAAAATAGTACAGTATACACCGATCAGGCATAACATTATGAGCAGTGAGAGGTGACGTGAACAACACTGATGATCTCCTCATCATGGCACCTGTTAGTGGGTGGGATATATTAGAGGCAGCAAGTGAACAGTTTGTCCTCAAAGTTGATGTGTTAGAAGCAGGAAAAATGGACAAGCTTAATGATTTGAGCGAGTTTGATGAAGGGCCACATTGTGGTGGCTAGACGACTGGATCAGAGCATCTCCAAAACTGCAGCTCTTGTGGGGTGTTCCCGGTCTGCAGTGGTCAGTATCTATCAAAAGTGGTCCAAGGAAGGAACAGTGGTGAACCGGAGACAGGGTCATGGACGGCCAAGGCTCATTGATGGACGTGGGGAGCGAAGGCTGGCCCGTGTGATCCGATCCAACAAACGAGCTACTGTTGCTCAAATTCCTGAAGAAGTTAATGCTGGTTCTGATAGAAAGGTGTCAGAATACACAGTGCATGACGGGTCAGGGCTGTTTTGGCAGCAAAAGGGGAACCAACACAATATTAGGCAGGTGGTCATAATGTTACGCCTGGTCAGTGTGTACAGTAGTACGTGTTCTTTTTACGTTATATTTAGTGGATGAATGAATGATCACAAATTACAAGAGATATATAACGTGTAAATAATGTGTATAATTGGAAGGATTTTTTCTCTCTTTTTGTCTCTCTGTAGGATTGTGATTGGGAGCCCCTGAACCCCGGTGACCCAATGTTCCAAACGTTCGACGGGACGACAATCGTGTACGAAGGAGCCGGTCCGGTCTACCCGACGTTTATTAACGAAGCCGCCTACTATGAGAAGCACCAGGCCTTCGTTACCACCTGCAGGGAAACACTGTCTGTTAATTCCATTCGAAACAACACCAAATAACAAATATCACCATAACCAGCAGCATCAGAGAGCAAACAACAGACGCAGATCTCTAAGTGAACATGCTTGAACACTACAACTACACTCAGATATATATATATATATATATATATATATATATATATATATATATATATATATATATATATATACATTTTTTTTACAGTTTTTATAGAAATCTTTCATTTATAACCAATCAAATCATTCAAAACTAAGTCAGGTTAATGATCTATTTACAATGTCAAAGAACAAGCGTTGGATATTTTTATATTAGTTTTAAGGTTTGTCATACCTAAAGGTTTTTTAAAAAAAACGTTTTATGGTGCAGTTTATATTTATAAAATTCTAAATCCTCACACATTCATCGTCACATACGTTTCTATTTGTACTTATATTCCTAGTCAGTGGTTATACTTGAGGGAAAAAAACTGAGCATGTGGAATATATAAAGAGCTATAAAATTGAGCTTAGAAATCAAAAACAGTGGATTTTAGTAGTTCCGAGATTCTAGTACATCCTTCAACATGCCTTCGTTGACTTCCTCTAAAGACGTATCGCTTACGTAAGGAATAGAACACAATGAGGCACAACAGATCTCGATTGTCCTCATAAAACAAAAAATGTAGTGTTACTGAGATACTGAGGAATGTACTCTGAAATGAAGAGGTTTTTTTTCTCGAATGAGAATGAATTTCTAGTAACAAAGTCAAGTATTTACGTTTATTAACAGCTTTATTTGAAGTTTTAGCCAAGTTTGGGAAGGAAACTGGACGTTCTACCAAAGTCTATAGTCAGGTCACATGATCATTCGACCACAGGTCACGTGATGTTGTTCATGGTTCTGTGGTGGAGAAAGAGTTCTCTGGTTAGCTGTTTGGGGTGATTCCATGATCAGGTCCTTCATTTTTTTTTATTTTGCAACATTGAATGTAAGAAGCTATGAAAACCCTTTCAAAACGTGTCAATGCATCTCAGCAATATCAGTTTTTCTTTGGGTGCAAGGTTTCTATTGCATCTTTTTGGCTATTAAATGAGTTGAAATTGCTACGATTAGCATAAAATACACAATTACAAATATACAGTCTTTTAGATTTGATTTTTAAAATGATTTTTCTTCTTAATTTTCTTCAGGAAAATTAGATGACCAGCTTCCTAATGAACATGTGACTTCCTTAGGGTTGAGTGATTTAAAAAAAAAAAAAAAAAAAAAAGCAAAATTAATAGGGGAAACTGTGTGATATAGTAGTAGCTTGATAGTTAAGACATTAGGCTATTGATAGGAAGGTTGTGAGTTCAAATCCCAAGTCCACCAACCTGCTACTGTTGGTCCCCTGAGCAAGGCCCTTCATCCCCAGTTGTATAAAATGAGATAAATTGTAAGTCCTTCTGGATAACGGCGTCTAAAAAATGCCGTAAAAATTTAATTCAAAAAGCCCCCAGTCATGGACTCACCCTTTTAGCTTTGCACATCAGGTCAGGAGAAGAGAAACAGAAACTCGTAAAGCCAGACACTGCCTAGACTCTAAACAGTGTCTAATATTACTTTTGCATGTCTGTATCTAATAGTTTCGCTTCTGCTCGTCTGATCTACAGAGCTTTCGTTTATATTTTCGCTCTCTTTAAACTGATTTGCAGTTATCAAGAGGCAAGTCCTCGAAGGCATATAGGACTGAAGACTTGAGAGGAATCCATCATGAAGCTATTGATTATTTTAATACGCTCTCCTACACTGCTCATTTACTCACGTAACACAACACAGTTTTTTGTTTTGTTTTTAAAATGAACAAAAGTACATAACACCATCCAACAAATTAGCCTCGCTGAATATTCCTGCATAAATATTACGTGAGGTGATTCAGGGCCGATTTTTCCTTTGTTTCTTTTTGCAAAATTAGAACGTCTCTACGGAGGAACTTATTTTTAATGCACAATAAATAATAATAAAATGAAAAAACAATAATAATAATAATAATAATAATAGATGTACAGACTGTGTGATGGAGGGGAATTAATGAATGAGCGAAAGAAATGATTTATCCGGATTATTAGGTTTGGAAGGTTCAGAAATGTCCAGTACAGACTTGTAGAATTAGGCAGTTGTGTCTTCTTTTGTGTTTATTCTAGTGAGGCTCTGTGATGTTAAAATGTTTGTTGCACATATTTAATAACGAAATATGAGTTTTGTCACACTATATTGCCAAAAGTTTTGGGACACCCCTACAAATCATTGAATTCAGGCGTTGTTTTTCAGGGGTTGGGCTCGGCCCCTTAGTTCCAGTGAAAGGAACTCTTCATGCTTCAGCATACCGAGACATTTTGGACAATTTTATTCTCCCAACTTTGTGGGAACAATTGGGGATGACCCCTTCCTGTTCCAACATGACTGCACACCAGTGCACAACGCAAGGTCCATGAGTCCTGACCTCAACCTGATAGAACATCTTTGGGATTAATAAGAGCGGAGACTGTGAGCCATGGCCAAAACTGGGACGTCTGCCAATACATTCACATGAATTTAATATGGAGTTGGCCTGAATTTTGGGAATTTTTGACCATTCCTCTAGAAGCGCATTTGTGAGCTCAGGCACTGATGAGAAGGCCTGGCTCTCAGTCTCCACTCTAATTCATCCCAAAGGAGTTTTACCAGGTTGAGGTCAGGACAAACAAAAGGACCATCCCCAAACTGTTCCCACAAAGTTGGGAGCATGAAATTGTCCAAAATGTCTTGGTAAGCTGAAGTATTAAGAGTTCCTTTCACTGGAACTAAGGGGCCGAGTCCAACCCCTGAAAAACAACACCACAATTCAATGATTTGGAGGGGTGTCCCAAAACTTTTGGCAATATAGTATACATTTTAAAATTGCACACTGTTTCCACCGTGATAATGTAACACTTGTAGTAATTAATGACATTTTTTTATTATTATTTAACAGAGAAATGCTCACTGACCTATGCAAAGAATCTTATATTCTCAGTAATGTAGCACATAAATATAGTGCTCATGGACAATCTGTTTAACGTTGAAGATGTTAAACGCCGGATATGTGTGAAGTTTTAATTTTGAATTAGATTGTATATTTTAGTAAGCTAAATTACGCACATTATTTTTTAAAATAAATGAGATAAATTTTGTTAGATTACTTATGAGTAAATTGTTTTTGATGAACTGTATGTATGAGCTGTGGTCTGTTTTCCCCACTTTGTTCCGGATTGCACATATTTAACAACAACAAAAAATGAGAATAAATATTTCATATTTTGATCTTCTTTCAATCTTGCAGTGATTTTTAATCAAGACTTTCATAATAGCTCTTGCATACAGGCCCAGCAGTGACATTATTATTATTTATTTTATTTTATTTTATTTTATTTTATTTTATTTTATTTTATTTTATTTTATTTTATTTTATTTTATTTTTTATTTTACATAAGAGCACCACTAGAGGGTGACACTCACATAAAATATCTCTGAACTCAAAAAGATGAATTATTTCCATTTATTTTTGTTGCGAAATAGCTTTTAAATAGCTTTCATTTCAAGTAATCTGTATTACTAAGTGAAATATTAAACACAATACAAAGGACATGATGTCCTTGGCTCAAAGACTCACCACTGGCTCTCTGACACACGTGATCTGAACTAACAACCATGTGGTCACTCAAATGCAGAACCTTAACCACTGATCCACCGCAGTCCAAAGTCATACACACCCTCCCACTTTGTAAGACGATTGTTCCGCTTAAAATATTTAAGAGATTTTAATGTCATGTAGTTTCACTTCCTACATCTTGCATTGCTTACACAGCTGTTTCTAACTCCTCACACACACAAGCATACAAAATGATGCCACTACACTTCTAGTCAATAGGAAAAAAAATCCATTTATTCATTGATTTTCAGTAATCAATTCAGCCTGCCAGGGTTTGCTGTGAATCTGGGGCATGTCCCAGGAACACTGGACGTGAGCTGGGAATATATCCTGGACAGAGCACCAATCAGTCATGGGACAAAATCTGAATTATTAACACAATATGATTATACATCCAATTTCCTGGATTTACTTTATATTAAATATTCAAGGCTTCTTTGATTTAATGTGAAAACATTATTAGAAGAAAAAAAAAGTTTATGTGAGGTTAGAAGGATTATATCATACATCCTGGGCTGGGGCTTTGATTTCCACTTCCGCCCTGTGTGCAGAGTTTGCATCTTCTCCTCATGATCAGAGGTTTCCTCAGGGTATTCTGGTTTCCCCTTAAGTCCAAAGATGTGTATTGTGGGTAAATTGGCATCTCTAAACTATTTATGGTGTGTGAATGGGTGTGTGAGTGTGATGTGTGATGGATTGGCATGCTGTAGAGACTGTGTAGGAAAAGTGCTACAGAAAATGGATGGATGGATGGATGGATGGATGGATGGATGGCTGGATGGATGGATGGAAGTATGATCATGTGATGATTGATATCATTTTATTAGAATCACCTATACACCTGCTCATTCATGCAGATATCCAGTCTCCTTGGATGTCCAGATGAGATCTATCTAATAACCATAGATTCTTGTTTTTGCCTGACTTGAGCAGAACCTGATGTGGTCTTCTCCTATTGTAGCCCATCTGCCTCAAGGTTGGACATGATATACATTCTGGGATGCTTTTCTGCTTAGCACAGTTGCACTGAGTACTTATTTGAGTTACTGTAGCTTTCATGTCAGCTCAGATCAGTCTGGTCATCGTCATCTGAACGCTATAATCAACATTAAAGCTGCTCTCTGGTGATGTACGGGTGTTCCTAATAAAGTGGACGCAGAGCATATATTACTTTACGGTAATTAGTATTAATACTCCAGACATATGCAACCCTTCACCAAAAAGGCCACATTCTGAGCCTTGATACATGTGAGAAGATAAAACGTGGTATGAATGTGCATGACACAGACACAGAATAGATTGTCTTTGCTAGATAAGTCCCTCTATGGAATGTACCACAGATAACAAGGGTTAGCTGACAGAAAAAATCCTTCTAGTTGCTGGAAAAGGCAGGGCTCATGTGATAGCACTGAATATAATAGAATAAAAAGTCTGGACAAGTAACTCAATCACAGTAGGGGTTTAGCATATCAGACAAGACCCAGGATGTGGACTGAAAGGAACATCTAAGACACTGTTGGGGCCTCCAGATGCAAAAATATAACAAATTAGCTATAAATAATAATAATAATATCCTATAGTATAATGTAGATCTAGCAATCCTGAAGGTACGGTATATCCCGAGGAATAGTGTGAGAAGCTGGAGATAAACCAGAGACTGAAAAGGGAAGTAAATATCATGAATGTTAAAAAACAAGGATATCCTGTTGCTGATAGGAGCAAGTGTGACTGTGCTCAATAAGCTAGAAAACTCGCTGCCACAGTTTCCAGTGAAGAACTTTTCATTCCAGAAGAATTCCAAGGAGAGTCAAATAAATTTCTGAGCAATCTCTTTGTTCCCTGACGGGAGGGGCAGATAGTCACCGTGAGAGTGTGAGCAATGTCCCGCAAGATCGACTTCTGCTTTTTTGTCACACTATACTACTAATAAACAGCCACATTCCAGCCCTTTCTATAGGTTACAGTTACATTAAAGGTGCCCTCTGTAATAGTCAAAGGCATTTCTAGTAATCAGATACACTCTAGACGGAGGCTGCAACATGATTGGCTGAAAGAGCCAGGTGTTCCTATTAAAGTGGAACTTCAAACTATAGAAATGCCTTTCTTTTTCTGGCCCAGAATTTAGCTCCGCCCCCTCGCTCAAATATAATATATAATTTTATGAAATTGTTTGTTACCTTTACAGCCTGCAGTGGGTGGACATTTATATTAAAAGGTCCCTTTGTAATGTTTAAAGGTATTTCTATCCTCATAGTCATGAAATGTCAAAGATACCTAAGAAAAAAAACAATATTGTAACGCACGTTTTTGATGCCCAAAATTAAGCTCCACCCCCTAACTACAACCAAGCTCTTTCTTTTTATCTTAAAAAGCAATTTAAGGTAACTATAGGTTATCTTAAGGGCTTGTTATTTGCTGTCAAAGGAAATTAAAGACTTTAATAATGACTAATTGATCCTTTAATGACATTAGACCATGTAAGAGGGCAGATACACACCACAAGTGTATGACAGATATGTCCTTTATGATATACACTGACCAGGCATAACATTATGACCACCTGCATAAATATAGTGTATGTCCCCCATTTGCTGCCCACACAGCCCTGCACTGTGTATTCTGACACCTTTCTATCAGAACCAGCATTAACTTCTTCAGCAATCTGAGCAACAGTAGCTCGTCTGTTGGATCGGATCACACGGGCCAGCCTTCACTCCCCATGTGCATCAATGAGCCTTGGCCGCCCATGACCCTGTCACCGGTTCACCACTGTTCCTTCCTTGGACCACTTTTGATAGATACTGACCACTGCAGACCGGGAACACCCCACAAGAGCTGCAGTTTTGGAGATGCTCTGATCCAGTGGTCTAGCCATCACAATTTAGCCCTTCATCAAACTCGTTCAAATCCTTACGCTTGTCCATTTTTCCTGCTTCTAACACATCAAGGACAAAATGTTCACTTGCTGTCCAATATATCCCACCCACTAACAGGTGCTATGATTAGGAGATAATAATCAGTCTTATTCACGGCACCTGTCACTGGTCATAATGTTATGCCTGATTGGTGTAGTTCAGCTTTTTATCACAGTAATCACTTTACTAACAATAAGCTGTCAGATCTTTGTGATTTGCTTCACTTATATCCATAAATGATTGGACATTTATATTAAAGGTGCCCTTTGTAATGTCTGACTGAATGTCCAGACTTCATATAAAAATCATATAATGTCAAAGAAAATGTGTCATGTAATATTGCTATGCAAGAGATCTTGGCTCCATCCCCAAATGATTTAAGATTTTGCCATGAAAGCCAACTCATGAGGCAAACATACAGCAGTTTCACTGAAGTGTGTGTGGTTGCTTGGGGCAGTCAGGCCACAGGCAGTAGAGAGCTATTAAAATGACAAATTGCTACTTTAAAGTCGAGCCTTGCTCCACTAAACAACGCAGTGATTACATTAGGCTTATGATCCATCGATGAACTTGACACCCTAATCAAAAAACACCTTTAATGCAAGGTTCCTTGCATTCTGGGACTGGGTCCAAAAAGGCTTCTAAAACAGCCATATGCCAATTATCTTTCCTGCTATGAATGAAATTGTATGAACAATTCCCACTGCATAAGCGATACAGCTACTCAAAGCAGGAGCTTACTGGAAGATTCGTTCTCAGGTTGGCTTTTAAGTCCTGAGTCGAATGCACTGATGTGTATCAAATACAAGATGATCTAATATGGTCTTCGGTTTCTCTCTTCCAGCTCTGCCATGTCGTGAGATCAACTAGGTTCGAGCCTAAGGCAAATATTTTCTTTATTCCTTTTTTCAATACAGTGTCTATTTGCTATAGCTGATCAAAAGACGTATATCTCATTATGCATTAATGGACCAGAATGCAAAAGTAAGACTCATGCATGCACAAATCCCTCACTCCTGCACGATTTTATCTTTCTGTAGGGTTGATAGCGTCTTCTTCTTATCGCTAAGCTCCGAAATGTCAAATGATCTTGACATCTGATGACATGTAGCCTCTCTGAAGCGGGATGCCCCCGTGCCCCTAAACCTCACCCTCCTGCCTTTCTCTGCAATGCTGGTCCAGGGCTATCAGTATACATGTATCTCGGCTTCAGTTACCTCATAGCAATGGAGCCTGTCCATTATTCTACTCCACCGACACCGCAATACCCATATCACATTTGTCCTCTTCGGCTAATGCTATTGAGTGAAATCTGAATGAGAGTTGAATTGCTTTTTGGCCTGTGAGGAAGAGTGAATAAAGGCACTTACGAAAAACACCTTCTAATGTTCTTATACACTGCTCCATATTAGCGGGCTTGAGATTAGTCTGCAATTATTATCTGTACAAATCGTCAGCATTACAGTTTATTCCTATTAACACCAGAGCTGAAGGAAAACAATCAGAATGGTTCCCGCTGCTAGGATGATGACTCCACCATCCATAGACCTAAATATTCCTCACGGATGTTTCGGCTAATTATTGGTTTGTTTAACTTTTGTTCTGGGAATCATTTCTGTCAAATCATCCTGTAATAGTTTCTACATAAACACATTAAGGGCCCCTCATTTGATGTTTGTTACTGTGCAGTTTCGCCTTATACCGCTATTCTAATTCGTCACTAAGTGTCCACTTCACACAGTGTCCAGTGTAGGCCCTGGATCCACTGCTGACCAGACCGTCCTGATAAACTGCTTACTTGTTCTAAGTTGGACACTTTATTGCATTATACAACTTTGCATACTATTTTGGATATGTGTTTATGTATTGTGTATTAGGTCAGATATGTATAACAGCCGGTCGGCTAGCCAAACATAACCAAACAAGATGGACCTTAAGACAAAAGCAAAATGGGAATTCTTTTGGGTGGTTAAATACTTATTTATTATTTATTGTATCAGGTTTCACGTGGATTCATGAACTGAAGCATATTTTAGTATGAACAAAAAAAGCAAGAGATGTTAAATTTGCATAGCATGCCGTCAGCAGGTATCCGGTAAACAACGCCAGACCCGCATCCTTCCGCACTAACGAGCATGCACAACTCACTGCGCCTCACTGCCCGCCTTTTGCATACTATTTAGTAGGGTAGCACGCGCCCAGTAACTGTTCTGTACCGAATAGGCTCCTGTGATTGGATTTCAGGACGGTGACGTCACCGCTTCCCAAAGTTACGGAAGTTGAAAGTTTTTTTTTTTTCTGACTGGTTAAACGGATCAGTCGAGTGTGGAAGAGGAATGAGAGAGGCAGATAAAACATGAGCTCTTCTATAAACAAAACACATTAATATACAGTGTCGAGAACGTTGTTGGGGGACATCCAGGCCACCCTCATCCAGAGAAGCACTATTTTTATTGCAAGAAGAAGGAAAACCACAAAGACATGTGGGAACAGGAGGAATTTGAGAAGCACTGGAGGAATGAATTTCCCGACGGTGAGGTGCCCAGGATGAACCTGAGCTCCGTGGAGGACATCGAGATCGAGCTGGAGCAGTGCAAAGCGCGCCTGAAAAGCCTGCAGCATGAGCTGGCGATGGAGAAGTTCAAGGTGATTTACCTGCAGACCACCATTGCGCAGAAGAGGAAAAGTTACGACGCCGTCAGATGGGGGAACAAGGAGGAGCACGACGCGGAGGTCGGGGCCACCAGAGCAGAGAAGACGCACGGGGAAAGCATGCCAGCTCCGCCGGGGATCAGGCTACACGCGATCGGCTGCAAGAGCCTGGAGGAGCCGAGCGGAGTGCCGGCCAGAGGCAGCAAGACCGGTAAACCTATCCTGGTTCCTCCGCGGAAAAAGTCCGCTTTGGTGAAGGAGAACATTGCAGGACCGGGTTCCTCACATCTCCGTGAGGAACGCGACAGGAGCAGACGCGACTCCGAGCGCGACAGCGACAAGGACTACGACGACGTGGAGCTCAACGAGAACTTCGTGCGCAAGAACCTGATCGACACCAAGGTGCGGGAGAACCGCAACTCGTCGCTCAGACCCTTCCGGTACAGTAAGGATTTTGATTCCGGGGATGACGGGAGATTGTCGCCCTCCGTGCCGCTCCGAGCGAGTTACGGGTCGGGCCGCAGTACACCGGACCGGCGCAGTGACGGCTACCTCAGCTCCGAGCACGAGGACTCCTCATCAGTGGGTAAGTTAAAGGGTGAAAGAGTGGGAAATTATTTATTCAGTACTGTACGAATAACCTGTTAGATATGTAGTACATGAGCAAACTAAAATGCCTTAAACAGTCGCTTTATCAAAAGTGTGTTAAAAGGGATGGAAAAGTCATTTGGAAAACTGTTTTCCGGGCCGGAAAAATTGTTTGTCGTTGGATATCAGTTGTTTTCTAGACAGTTTATTGGCCACCTGAGACACGGGGGGGCGGGGCTTCGTAAACATTGACTGGAATAATGGAATTGTCAAACAGTAAGTCTTTGAGATCTAATCTTGGAGGGAAAACAAAGACCAGACTTACCTAATGCACCTTTAAAGTATGGTAAGGTCTGTGAAAATAGGTCTCTTATAGTTGAATAAATAAATCAATAGAATGAGATTTTTTATTTTTTCCCTCATTGAACCCACCCTCATTTCCACCTACAGTATATACACAAAGCTGTATGTAGGTTCATTGAGCTGTCACAAGATCGCTTTAAAATGCACTCGGACATGCAAAGAAGTTACAGCTCTATAACCGTGCAGCGTCTCCTCGTTATCGTTTACGAAGATGTGAAATAGATCGAGGCCAAATGAAATGCAAAGAAACTTTTTATTCTGTACCTTTAACAAAGTGCTAAAATGGTGCGCCATCAGGAGAACATCATTTTGGCATCCTGACAAAGTAATGCTCCAAGCTCTCTCATCTCTCATCCTGGAAAACTTTCACTCAACTTGTGTATTCAGGGCCTATGGACCATTGCCAGCTTCCTCGTTGCAATTTGGCACCCTGTTGAGGAATCTCACTTATTTCCGTTTTCGATGTAGTACGTCCATCAGAGCTTTTTTTGATATTAATGTTCTCCTCGTAGCTGAGCCTGCAGGCACACAGATTTGTGTTGGCAACTTCGAAAAACATCAGACGCAAGATTTGTGTTCATGATTACATGCATCATCATACTCGTTTATTGATTAAAATCAGTGAATTGATGATTATCATGAGTTTACTTCAACACTGAAGTTGTTGGGAATCGATACTAACAACTGTATACAATACAGTTGGTGGTTATGGTTAGAATGTAGTGTGGAGGTTTCATAGGATTCGGGTGGTTTATACACTACAGGATTAATCTGGCCTTAAGACAAAGCATTATGCAGCCGTCTTATTATGGTGGAATTATAATTACACTGTGAGGTGTGAGGACGAAACCAGATTCATCTCACTATGAAACTTGAACGCTCCAGATTCAATAAGTCTCACCTTTAGCCCTGGTCACCATTTGAAATTTTTACTTAGGACCTTTCTTTTTGTGCCAGGTGACAATACCATATAAGCAGGGTGATGGTTTTCAGTTCCAGTAAACTCTTTCTGGTGTATCTCTGCCCTGCATACTTTGTTTATTTCCTTTTCGTAACTGGTTCGAAGCAGCTAATAAAAACTCAACATGGGTGTGTTTGCTGGGAAAATCCAAAAATGTGAACCATGAAAATTATAGTAATATTTTTGGTTGTAATTGTTTTGGGCACAGCCATGATCAGTAGTCAGACATTCGACTGCCACTGGCGTTTTGTAGCCAACAGTCAAAGCCTATTGATTTATTCGATTGAGGGACAGTCGTTAGCTGCTAATGTGATGTATATGTTAAACTGTAAAATGGTTTTCTTTGTCCTCTATACACTGATCAGGCATAACATTATGACCACCTGCCTAATATTGTGTTTGTCCCCCTTTTTTGCTGCCAAAACAGCCCTGACCCTCGAGGCATGAACTCCACTAGATCCCTGAAGGTGTGCTGTGGTATCTGGCACTAAGATGTTAGCAGCAGATCCTTTAAGTCCTATAAGATCTGTAACTTACAGGACTTAAAGGATATTTACAGGACTTAAAGGACTTATGGGATTTAAAGGATGCTATTTAATAGATACTGACCACTGCAGACTGGGAACACCCCACAAGAGCTGCAATTTTGGAGATGCTCTGATCCAGTTGTCTAGCCATCACAATTTGGCCCTTCTTAAACTCGCTCAAATCCTTACGCTTGTCCATTTCCCCTGCTTCTAACACATTAAATGTTCACTTGCTGTCTAATATTTCCCACCCACTAACAGGTCCCATGATGAGGAGATAATCAGTGTTATTTACTTCACCTCTCACTGCTCATAATGTTATGGCTGATCGGTGTATGTAGACACTGGGCTTCATGCCAGTTGAGTACATAGAAGTGACTAACAGAGTTCTTCCTCAGTTAAACGGAGACTTCCTTATAGCATAACACAAATGATTTTTTTGTGCCAGGTAATTGTCTAGTCATTGTCACACCTAGTGTTAGGCAAAGCTGAATAGCCAAGATAGCAATTAGCTTATATACTGACAACGATACGAGCCACTTTTTTATCAGGTGACACTGCTGCTTCTTCTTGAAAAGAAAAAATTACTTATTTTCAGATAATGTTTGTTATAAATGCTTCTAAACTTCAAGTGAAGGCATGTTGCCATTGTAAAGTTCTTTTTATTAAGATTCTTTCGGTCAGCAGCGTCCTGGGGAAAGTTACCAAGACTTTGAGCCTGTACTGGCTAGCTAGCTATCTGACTCTAACTAGCTTTCATATTGACATTGCCTACTTGAATATATATATATATATATATGTGTGTATATATATATATGTGTATATATATATATATATATATATATATATATATATATATTATAACAAAAAACACAAGAAATTATAGTAATATATTAATATACGAATGACTAGACATTTATATTGACCAGAAATACATATATGTTTAATGGGAGGAAAAAGAAGAGTATTCATTTCACACATGACATGTTTTAATGCTAATAATGCTAATTAGAACTCTATCTGTCTAATTATTTGGCGTTATCTTAAGCTGTTTGTTTACTCATGTCTATTCTCACAGATTTTGCTTCTGCTTTAAAAGGCAAAAGTGTGTGTGTGTGTTAGGATGTTGTGTCTGGTTGTTAATTTGGAAAGTCTTCTGCAACCACACCCATAAACATCACAGACAGAGAAGGAAAAAAAAGAGACTTTCTGGCACTGGAAGCAATTTACCACATTAATGAGCCATTTGTAAAAGTTCCTATAATCCAGCCATCAGTAGGGATAAATCGTGGGATAATAAATGTAAGAAAGGATGATCCTGATACGTGAGTCAGGAAGGTGTTTAATCATTTAATTAAGCATTTTAATTAAGGAAAACTGTAAGGAATGATCTAGAAGGACCTTCGAGTTCTCTGTAAACACTAAGCTGAGTCTCAGCAAAGTTCGGTTGCTAAGAGCAGTGATTTCTTCACAGAGAAAAATGCGACATGCTGTGAGATGGTCAGCCAACACACACATCACACACACACAACACACACACACACACACACACATCACACAGCACACACACACACAGTAATGTTAGAAGGTAAGTTGGGGTAAGTAGAGAAGGTCTAATAGACAGACAGATAGACAGACAGATAGATAGACAGATAGATAGATAGATAGATAGATAGATAGATAGATAGATAGATAGATAGATAGATAGATAGATAGATAGATAGACAGATAGATAGATAGATAGATAGACAGACAGACAGACAGACAGACAGACAGACAGATACTTTATTCATTCCAATGGGAAATTTACAACTTCCAGCAGTATCCACAAATATAGGTACTAAGGTAATAAATACTAAAGTAACTATACCGCTTCAGGGTTTCTGTGAATTTTCTGTGAGGAGATTTTGTTAGTTTATTTAATGTTTTTGGAGGGAATCTTCAGTGCAGGTCCTTTGTAAGCTCTTAGGGTTAATTCCTTAATATGTTTTTCTTTTTTTTTTGATATGGAAAGGCTCCAGGTCTGGAGGTTTTTGTGGTTTCTCAGTAACATGACAAACTGCATTTTTTCGTATTATTAACTTCAAGAGGGAGAAAGGAGGGGAAAAGGCTGGTCAGGCAACTACTGTTTATACTTACTGATCACGCCTCCTTCCCCAACGTTAAACAGATAAAAGTCCATGTCACGCTTTAATTAATAAAGAATTGTAAGAGGATTGGCACTTCAGGATGCTCTTGGAAAAGAATCACCCCGGTGTTGACTCCTTGTGTTATGTTTCTTATATAATATTAAAGGTATAGTCATATCCAATTCCTTTATATGTCAGTACTTTGAAGTATTGGATATTGCTGCCAGTGTGTGGGTGGGGAGAATACATATACACAAGTAAGACCTAATATTTTTGAGCTTGTCATCTTGATATAATGAATATATCAGTACGCTGATAACATTTATACCACTGTGGGGGTGAAGTGAATAACGTTGATGATCTTGTTACAGTGCATCCAGTCAAGGGGTGGAATAAATTAGGTAGCAAGTGAACAGTGAGTTGTTAAAGCTAATTTGTTGGAAGATCGTAAGGATCTGATGGGCCAAATGGGCTGTTCCTAGTATGCAGTGGTTAGTACAGACCAAAAGGTGTCCAATGAGGGACAACCAGTAAACCAGTGGCAGGGACATGGACGCACAAGGCTCATTGATGCACGTGGTGAGCAAAAGCTAGCCAGTTTGGTTTAATCCTATAGAAGAGCTACTGCAGTGGAAGAAGGTGGACTGATCTGATCTGATAAGTCGAGGCAGTGTGATGCCTAAACCAAGTAGACCCCTTCATGGCAACAGTATTCCCTAAAGGCATTCCCATGTGCTGGACAAACAAGTCAGATCCATCATCACAATGTAAAGGATCTACTGTTAACACCTAGGTATCAGATACCACAGTAAAACTTCAGCGGTCTCATAGAGTCCATGCCTTCATGGGTTTTGGTGACCTACATAACATTATCCATGTGACTTTAATGCTATGACCGATCAGTGGCTGCTCTTAGTGTTTGTGTTTTTGACCTACTCTGAACATTTAAAACACCACACTGTGCCCATAAACACACAGTGTCCACTGAGTGACCTCTGTTCAGTTACTTAATAGAGATTTTGTTCACAGGTAAATTATGAAATGAGTCAGCAGGCAGTCCCTGGTTAGCTTGGTTTTGACTTCCTCTTTTCTTTCTGCTTTGTTATTTTTAAACATAAAAGATTTCTTGTACTCTGCATAGGTGTAAAAATACTCATAAGGTCACTGTATGACCATTAGTTCGAGTGTTTTTACCATAATTAACACACAGCTTTGCAGGAAAGGTCGATTTCTGGACCAGTGTGTGTAACAAGACTCTGAAATCGTTCTGTTTATGTGGGTTAATCATATATTAGACTGAAGTAATCACAGTTTTTAGTATTCACTGAGTCAAAGAGCATTTAACTCTTAAATCCGAACTTGGTGTGAAACACAGGCCCAGCTACCTGATTGTGCTGTTACTCAAGTTTATTTTCCAACCTTTTGCTTCGTCAGTGTTGTTTTCTGAGGAATGCAGTCTGACCACTTGAATGCCCCACAGCTGAATTTCCCACATAAGGAAGTCAGGCTTTAGGACAACGATGAACCCCTGACTTGCGATTTTTTGTTTTTCTGCTGGTGAAAGTTTGCATTTGAAAATAAACTTGTGTCTGACCGGTCAGTGCGTGGCTGCGCTTTATCGTAATGAATTTGCCGTACACAGGCATTTGAGTCGAGGCAGAGGTTTAAAAATACACCGCTATCACAGCAGGGACTGACGATAAAGCTGTAGACCAGAATAATACTTACACCACACTGCTTGCTGACTTAATATTGAATTTTTTTTATAGAGGGATGCTCGTTCTAAAACATCATGTTTTTACTTATATTGTGATATAATGAAGTTTGCGGTCTCGTTTAGCATTTATTAAGGGCTTAAACATGGCAAAGTCTTAAGGATAGTGGTCGATTAGAGTATAGCATAGAGCTAAGGCTCTCCTGTTCATTTATATGTATTCAGGTCAAGAAGTAAATAAAATAGCTGCTAAGGAAAAAATCTGTAGCTGCTCTAACATAAGTGATCTGACATTGAATGTAACTATAAATGGATAAAAAGTACAGTGTGTTGTATTTTAATAGAGTTGGCAAATTGCTTAGGCCGGGTCGAATTGCTCCGTGCTCTAATAACTGAACCTTTTGAATTATTTACTATATATAATATGAATGTTTTTATAGATGTAATAACTTTTCCATCAAACTACACAAACGTTAAGGTATCAGATAATAAATATAAAATATTCATATTGACAGTGATCAAAATGACATTTAAAAAAAGTACTAGAAAGGAAATATTAACATTAATGGAAATATTAATATTTAAGGCATGTTGTGGTTGTTTATAAAAGTCTAATATATAATATCAGCATACAAGGAATTTTCTCCCCAGGAAGCCTGGAGTTAACACCCTGATAAGAATTGTGAAATATTCCTGTAAATCTTAGATGACCGGTTGGATGATTTCCTCGTTGATTGATTTCCTTTTTTCTTTAAAGCTTTCTTTCAAATAGCTTTGCTTAAAATCCTTCCTAATTCTCTCGAGCTGCTTCCTGCTCAGCCAGTACACAAGCCGAGGTCTATCAGCGGCGTGGATTCGTGAATTGACTGTTGACTCAGAACTGAAGTAACGTTTATGTTCATTGTGTGTCTAGCTGGATTTTCCAGGCTAACAAATATACAGAGATGTAGTTAACCATGTAATAATAACTGAAACTGTCATCCCCCCCACTCTCATCACTCACCAGCCCCCTTTCCACAAATGAGATCAGACTGATAATAAAAAAAAAATGTTAATAAAAGACCACTGACATTTGTGAAATGACTGTATCATGGAAATGTTGTGTACCTTAAATACGACGGTCTAATTTTCTGTTACATTTGTCTCAACATTGTACACACAATATCAGCTTGTAACGTTAAGGAGACATTTTACATTTTTATTTTGGAATAAAATTGTCCAGACTGCCAATCGTGAATAGGAATAAAAACTCTTGAGACATGCTGTTGTAAGAAAATAATCAAGGACGAGGTGTTATAGTGTGGCTCGGTGCCAAGCGGAGTTACTGCTATCGCAGCAAAGTTGTTTATTTTGCAAGAACAATGGAGAGCTAGCAATGATTTATTAGAACGAGCTGCATTTTAAACAATTGCTTATAGTTACTTCGTGAAACTAGCTAGTTCCTGTTATAGAAGATATAAATAGTTCTCACCAGAAACTCCAAACTTTCTTAATATGTCAAAAACAACAACAACAACAAAAAATGGAAAGCCTTCCATGTTGGAAAACTTATTAGAAAAAAATACAAGGGGTTACAAAATGTTGACACTGGAGACTCCTAACAACAATGCTAAATATGTTATGCTAAAAGAAATTTTGATTCGACTTCTACTAACAGTGTATTTTAGGTTTTTCCCAAAAACCCACAAGGAACTCTCCCAAACCATGTGACCTAACAACTCACAACAACCACCACCACCACCATGACTATGACCATCATCACCTTCATCACCTCCACCATCATCACCATGACCATCACAACCACCATGTCCATGACCATCACCATCATCACCACCACCATGTCCATGACCATCACCATCATCACCACCACCATGTCCATGACCATCACCATCATCACCACCACCATGTCCATGACCATCACCATCATCACCACCACCATGTCCATGACCATCACCATCACCACCACCATGTCCATGACCATCACCATCATCACCACCACCATGTCCATGACCATCACCATCATCACCACCACCATGTCCATGACCATCACCATCATCACCACCACCATGTCCATGACCATCACCATCATCACCACCACCATGTCCATGACCATCACCATCATCACCACCACCATGTCCATGACCATCACCATCATCACCACCACCATGTCCATGACCATCACCATCATCACCACCACCATGTCCATGACCATCACCATGACCATCACAACCACCATGTCCATGACCATCACCATGACCATCACAACCACCATGTCCATGACCATCACCATGACCATCACAACCACCATGTCCATGACCATCACCATGACCATCACAACCACCATGTCCATGACCATCACCATGACCATCACAACCACCATGTCCATGACCATCACCATCATCACAACCACCATGTCCATGACCATCACCATCATCACCACCACCATGTCCATGACCATCACCATCACCACCACCATGTCCATGACCATCACCATCATCACCACCACCATGTCCATGACCATCACCATCATCACCACCACCATGTCCATGACCATCACCATCATCACCACCACCATGTCCATGACCATCACCATCACCACCACCATGTCCATGACAATCACCACCATTATGACCATGACCATCACCACCACTATGATTATCACCATCACCATGACGACCAGCACCATCACCACCATTATGACCATCAGCACCACCATCACTATGACCATGACCATCACCACCACCACCATCAGTCACCTTCCCCATCATCACCATCACCTTCCCCATCATCACCATCACCTTCCCCATCACCACCATCAGTCACCTTCCCCATCATCACCACCATCAGTCACCTTCCCCATCATCACCACCATCAGTCACCTTCCCCATCATCACCACCATCAGTCATCTTCCCCATCATCCCCATCAGTCACCTTCCTCATCATCCCCATCAGTCACCTTCCCCATCATCCCCATCACAGTCACCTTCCCCATCATCCCCATCACAGTCACCTTCCCCATCATCCCCATCACAGTCACCTTCCCCATCATCCCCATCACAGTCACCTTCCCCATCATCCCCATCACAGTCACCTTCCCCATCATCCCCATCAGTCACCTTCCCCATCATCCCCATCAGTCACCTTCCCCATCATCCCCATCACAGTCACCTTCCCCATCATCCCCATCACAGTCACCTTCCCCATCATCCCCATCACAGTCACCTTCCCCATCATCCCCATCACAGTCACCTTCCCCATCATCCCCATCACAGTCACCTTCCCCATCATCCCCATCACAGTCACCTTCCCCATCATCCCCATCACAGTCACCTTCCCCATCATCCCCATCACAGTCACCTTCCCCATCATCCCCATCACAGTCACCTTCCCCATCATCCCCATCACAGTCACCTTCCCCATCATCCCCATCACAGTCACCTTCCCCATCATCCCCATCACAGTCACCTTCCCCATCATCCCCATCACAGTCACCTTCCCCATCATCCCCATCACAGTCACCTTCCCCATCATCCCCATCACAGTCACCTTCCCCATCATCCCCACCACAGTCACCTTCCCCATCATCGACATCCACCTGTGTAAGTTGTTACTATAGAAATGATGAAGTAAATAATGATTATATTATCTTATATTATAAATGACCATTGCCATTCGTACCCTTACCTCCCTCTGTGTTTCATGTTGAAGAAAGCCTAGCTAGGTAGACAGCCTTCCAGAGCTGTGTTTCTGCACTCCTCAGATTAAAAAAAAGACTGCTGACGTTTAAGGTTTCTTATTTTGGCACTATTTATTTTATTTATTTCTGTTCAGCACACAGTTGGAAAAAAAAACAGACCTCTTAAGAGATTTCCAGGTAAAAAAAAAAAAAAAAGCTTCCAGTCATTTACCTCACCTCCTCACGTGAACACTTTACAGATATATTATACTTTATTATACTAAATATGAGCTTTTTGGTTAATTTCTCTGCAATAGAATCACATGTACATTTCTTTCTACCAATGACTATCTACTCATCTATCTATAGCGCTTCCTTGCTCTGAACACGTTTGCTAGTGCAGAGAGCTTGAGAGTTTTGTGGTGTTACGATACAGAAATAAAGCCCCGCTAACAGCAGTGGGCTCTAAGCCGCTTTTGTACACGTGACACATGTATTGGCAGGCAGCTGTACATACGTGTGAGACATGACACCGGACTGCGGTTGCGCCACTGTTTTCTATTTACAGTGACCGGATGTGTTGAGTTCAAATCCCATGACTGCTGTGCTTCACTGTTGAGCAAGACCCTAATATAGTCAGCTAGTCAGACTGTGAAAGCTAGCGGAGGCTAAGGACACTGAAGATGAACTGACCTGACACTATTTCTTTGCTTGAGGATGAGGATATTGTGTCCTCTTGCGTGATTAAAGTGCCAGTGAAGATCTGGACAGATACATGTTGAGTTTTAAATCTTTTATAGAGGGCAAAGTATCACACTAGCCACATCAAAGCATCTGACAGTCGGTTAGCAGCGACGAGCCTGCACAATCTAAAGCCGAACGCGGTGCACTTGCACACAGCACTGCTTGCTAGTTTGTGTTATTAGCATGTTTTGATACCGCTTCATGTGCAGTGTGTGTGCTGATTGTGTTAGAAGAATGCAGTCAGTGTCTCAACTGAAGAAGGAAGTTGTTTTGGCATATTCTTCCCTATAAGCTTTCAGGCCTTGCATACAGATAAACACACACACACACACATATATATAAGGTCGCTCATATCAGACATGAACCACAGGAATGGGCCTGGACAAGTCCACTATGTCTCACTATTTTAACAGAAAGATAGATGAACAAGCAAAGCATGAAAGGCACGTTGTGTGTGTGTGTGTGTGAGAGACTTGAAAGCTTTAGAGATTATGACACGCAGTGTTTGCCCATGGCCTCCTTGTGTGTACTTTGGTGTTTGTTTTGATTTATCCAACAACCTCTAGATTTACTAAATTGTACTTTTTGTAAACAAAAACTCTGAGATTCTGAGATTGGAAGCATGGCTTGGTCTGGATTGGCTTCCATTTCATTCGCCTTAGTTAAAATGGTTCCTTATGGATTCTTTGGCTGGTTGATGGTTCCAGTTTTTTTGTGCTACTTGAAACATTTTCTAAAAGCGCTCTAAATGGCTCTAAGCCATAAACCTTCATTCGTCCTGCTGTGGGGAAATTTCCAAATTAAATACCTGCATAAAACCTTTAAGAGAAACAAAGAGATAAAGCTATTATGGTTTTTTAATATAACAGTGATGAATCATATGATTGAATCGATTCTTTTTAAGGAGTCAATTAAACTGATTCATCTAAAATAAACTTCTTTTTTTTTTTTATCAGATTCCTACACACATGTAGGGTTAGTGTATTTGGTGCACAGATGCACCGGACCTCGGCTAATGAAACGGAAAGTGGTGACTGGTCGAACCGATAAATGACTCCCAGTGAATCAAACGTTGACAATCAGTGCTCCGAATGGACTAAAGCGACTAAACTGAGGCAGATTTGAATAAAAAAATTCTATCCAAATGAAACAAACTTTTAATCTACTTAACCATAAACCTCCATATAAACATCTGGATCTAGAAAAATAAACTAAGCTGTTGTTCAACGACTTTATTTTTCTGACCCGTTTCTGGAGCAGATCCTGTGTTGCAGCCAATCACATGCGTTTATGTTAATTAGCTACAGTGATGTCACAATACTGCCATGCTGATTACAGTATTAATACTAATAAACAGTACTAAATACTAATTCAATTTATGACCTTAGTAAAATGTTAAAGCTTTGAATCTTAAAATAATCCCCAAAAATACTAATTTTAAATTATTTTCACGACAGTTTTTTTGCTCTTCTTTTCATTTATTGTGGATAGTCCATTAAAAACAGTGCTGTTTAAAACAGGTTTCCCCCTCTGAAACTCTTTGTTTCAGTTTGTCAGCGAACCTCAATATCAATACCCTCTCGAAGCAATGCCCTTTTCGAATCGGCGAACGGATTGAAAAACAAGTACGTGTTTATTCCGTCACGCTTCAAATCCAAAACATGTTTGTTGAGTCTGCTGGACGAGTCAGAAGCAGCAACATGAAGCACCATGACGAGACAAAACACGAGCGCTCCGAGCCGATGTTTGATATTTATAGTCGTAAATGATCGTCGATAGTTAAGTATTAAGAAGGAGGCTGGCGTCGTCCTCGTTGTCGTGGTGCGGTCGTGTTCCAAGCTCTGGCCTGTTCACAGACCCTGGTTGTGGATGTGTTTAAAGCTGTGAGTGTTTGAGTGAGTAGGTGTCATGTGGGTGGTTCGACTCGTATTTCTGCAGAGTTTTGCATTTTACATAATGGCTGTGAGTCGCTCCTGCCAAAGGAAAGGGTTCAGTTGTAGCGGAAAGGTGTGTGTGTGTGTGTGTGTGTGTGTGTGTGTGTGTGTGAGAGAGAGAGAGAGAGAGAGCATGTTGGATCATGCTGAGAGAGTTTTGTGTTACTGCATTGACTGTCCCCTTTCTCAGCTTTTCTCTACAACTTATTGTCTTTTTTGAAATCCCTGAACCCTGTTGTAAAAACTTCTGACCCTTTTTGTCTTCCCGAGCAAATCTCCAGCTTGACTCGCCCGAGATTCTGTTCTGACTCGCATTAACATCGTCTCTCAGATGAATAATGTAACCGGAATCACGTCCTTTCTGGAATGACACATTCTCTTTCGGTTTCCTGAAATCACCACCGGCTCTCGGGTTGTTTGAAAGGAGAGACGAGAAATCCGCACGGCCGCAGTGAATCACCCATGAAAGGATGAGGCAACGTCGTGTGAGGAAGTGCGAGTCCTTCTCCCATGTCCTTTAAAAAAAAAAAAAAAAAAAAAAAAAGAGTCGACTCCCAGGAATCGTTGAATTTGTGGAATCTGAGAAATTTGTGTGTTTTTGCCTTGTAGGTTTACAGGCTTCTACCTTTGGCTCTGATGGCAGCAGGCCTCCAGCTGGTGGCAAAAATGGCAGTTTAACACATCACCATGGTGATTGGGTTGTAATAAGCGCGTTGTCATGGCGATTTGGAAGTCAAGAACGCCGTCAAGGCGCATACGCTGTTTGATGAGTGTGAACAGCCTGCGCTTGG
This sequence comes from Hemibagrus wyckioides, assembly GCF_019097595.1. Taxonomy (NCBI): domain Eukaryota; kingdom Metazoa; phylum Chordata; class Actinopteri; order Siluriformes; family Bagridae; genus Hemibagrus; species Hemibagrus wyckioides. Next base: position 8,263,904 of record NC_080737.1, read on the forward strand.
GTGCATCCAAACCACAGTGTACATGACTGCCTCTGTGTGTGTGTGTGTGTGTGTGTGTGTGTGTGTGTGACGGTAAGACCCATTTTCCCCTTTACATTCATGCATGAGCTTTGTGCACTTGCAGTAGTGGTCTGCAGTGTGTGCTCAGTGTAACAGGACTGGCAAAGTGAAACTGGTGTTTCCTGTCATCTTTGTGTATCTGTGCTGCATAACAGCTCTGTCATTATAATGCAAGCAGCGGCTAATCTTGATTTAAAACGTGCTCTGATTAGAGACATCACACACACTACAGCAGTTTGCCTATAATTCTAGATTACTAACTTATGTTTGGTGCGTTTTTTAACCCTTTTATTCAACACACTGAATTCACTTAAACAAATGAATTCTTTTCTGGCCACAAGTCTGAAATAAAATGAGTCAGGAGTCCGTTGGAGACGTCTGTGTTTTTCCCCCCTTCTGTTGGATAACCTTACACAGAATTTTTAGTGGTTCAAGATAAACACCTTCAGATTTTAGGTGCTTTTTAGATAAACAAGCACTTGGGGTGTCTCAGAGAGCAGGAATGGGTTTGATATCAATATTTACTTTGAAACATTTGTGTGGAAAACTTTTCTGTGAATATATTGCCCCTGTAGGCTAGAGAAAACCAGAAATACTTATGAAACACTACAAATTCTTAAAGCCCCGAGTGGTACTTTAATATGAGCTTCATATGAGATACACTATATTGCCAAAGGTTTTGGGACACCCCTCCAAATCACTGAATTCAGGCGTTGTTTTTCAGGGGTTGGACTCGGCCCCTTAGTTCCAGTGAAAGGAACTCTTAATGTTTCAGCATAGCGAGACATTTTGGACAATTTCACTCTCCCAACTTTGTGGGAACAGTTTGGGGATGACCCCTTCCTGTTCGCACCAGTGCACAAAGCAAGGCCCATAAAGACATGGATGAGTGAGTTTGGTGTGGAGGAACTTTACTGTCCTGCTGTAGAGTTCTGACCTCAACCCGATAGAACACCTTTGGGATGAATTAGAGCGGAGACTGCGAGCCAGGCCAAAACTGGGACATCTGCCTTTACCGGTACACTAATGTAATATAGCGTTGGACTGCCCTATAACACCTTCAACTCTTCTGGGAAGACTTTCCACAAGGTTTAGGAGTGTGTTTATGGGAATTTTTGACCATTCCACTAGAAGCGCAGTTTTGAGGTCAGGCACTGATGTTGGATGAGAAGGTTTGGCTCACAGTCTCCGCTTTAATTCATCCCAGAGGTGTTCTATCAGGTTGAGGTCAGGACTCTGTCCAGTTCCTCCACACCAAACTCACTCATCCATGTCTTTATGGACCTTGCTGTGTGCAGTCATGCAGGCCGAGCCCAACCCCTGAAAAACAACACCTGTACTCAATGATTTAAAGGGCTGTCCCAAAACATCTGGCAATATAGTGTAGGACAAAGACATTTAATGCTGAACATAGACACAACAAAACAATCAGAAATTCCATGTAACTTCCACTGGAAATTCAGGTATCAATTAAAGTGAAATACGCTTGTTTCTACATGTATTACTTACAACCTTTATTGCCAAGATACCGACTATTTATATCTCCAGAGTTTTATCTCGTCATTTAAAGAAATTCTAGGGCTGAAGCCTGATTTATTTCATATCTTCCCAGAGCTTTTTCTCTTCATATTCACAGATTGTGCTACAAAACTTCGTTCTTGACCTGAGGTGAAATGTACGTGTGTGTGTTCTAAATATATTGTATTTGTTTTAATCTTTATGTGCTGCTATCTAACCCAGGAGTCCCTGGAGGAAGAGCTCTGGTATATAACTGAACTTTCTTGGCTAAATATGATGCTTCACACATCCACCGTTTTCTCGGCTGTCCGCACTTTTGTTTATTTATTTATTTATTTGGATTTTGTCGACTTATACTCACATTACTGCACTTCCGCATACGTGAGCTCCTATTGGCTGGGATCACTGCGATCTATATCAAAGAGAGAGAGTATGCTTCGCCTCTTGAGATCAGGGGAGTGAGGTTTACCTGCACATCACCTACCGCTGGCTTCTGTTACACTCACCCCCCCCAAACGTCACTCCCATCCGGGTCACGGCACCAATGTAACCCCCCCACGGGTCCTACTCGCAGCCGCTCCAAGAGGGTCTCGAACCTGGGTCTGAGCATGGGAGGCGGGCGCTCTAACAAGGAGGCTAAAGTCTGCGGCCGCTAGCGTCAGTCGCTAGTTCGCCTCTTGAGATCAGGGGACTACAGCACCTCCCGCTGGCCTCCATTACACTTTTTAAGCGCTTAAAGGTGATCTGACCTGGTAAAAATGATGACGTTTGACCCACCCTAGTTTTGTTTTACAGCTTGGATTTCATTTCTTTATTAATAACTGCAACCGAGAGTGGTCAAGCTGAAGGGAAGATAAAAAAAAAAACCCCCCAGGTTTCACTCGACACTTTCACATGACGGTTATCAGTAACCCCTTGTGCATGCAGTTCTCTGATACATGTCACCCTGACATCCTGTTCTTCCTTACCTGCTCTTTTTAGACTCTGCACCTGCTGGTTTCGGTACTATTTCTGAAACGTTGTGATCAGGAAATAAAATTAAAGCGAAGACAAATGCACACCTCCTGCTGCTGCTTCTTCAAGCCACAACTTGCACTTTAATATTAAAATCTATTCAAGAGTAATGAAGTGGCAACGGTACAGCAACAAACCGTGTCGCTTTCTGGCTCAATAACCTGCGCTTATTTACCGGGATTTGTCCTTGAGGTACAAGGTTTTATTATTCTGTGCGTGACAGGACAGTAAAATGTGCCGCAGTGGTATTTGTATGTCAAGTATTGTATCTCAAACATTTTCTTCTTCAGCTTCATAGCCCCAGGTTCTTTCACTCACTAATTCCTCTTCTATTAATGGAATTTTTTTTTACTTCCTGACCCATTTTGGGTCATATTTCTAACGCACTAATTGTTTAAAGACTTATGAAAAACCGTCATGTCATGTTCATAATGCGTTCATCAGGGATTATGAAAACGTTGCATTATCAGGAAACCCTATAAATACTATATATAACTTGTGTGTATAATAATAAATATATACCTGGGATTTTTTTAGTATCATGATACACTGATGAGGCATAACATTATGACCACCTGCCTAATATTGCCTTTTTGCTGCCAAAATAGCGCATGGGGCATGGACTCCACTAAATCCCTGAAGGTGTGCTTACAGGATGTAAAGGATACTTAAATGGACTTACAGAACTAAAAGGACACCTTTGATAGATACTGACCACTGCAGACCGGGAACACACAAGAGCTGCAGTTTTGGAGATGCTCTGATCCAGTGGTCTAGCCATCACAATATGGCCCTTCATCAAACTTGCTCAAATCCTTACGCTTGTCCATTTTTCCTGTTTCTAACACATCAACTTTGAGGACAAAATTCACTTGCTGTCTAATATATCCCACGCTTTTATATCCCATTATAAATATTTATTAACACTACTAGTTCATGTTGATGCAGAATAGCAATAAAGCGCCTCACGTTTTCATAAATATTCATAACACTGCGTATGTTGCTTTAGGTTTTCGTCCCAACAGCAGCGTTCCGAAAGCTAACGACGAACTAAACTAGTCGAAAATCGATGAGATCCTCTAGCTACCCAAAATAATAACAAACAACAGCGGCACAAACAACGCAGAAGTCGTTTTTAATGATCCATCTTTAAAGATAAAAAATAAATAACAATAAAACAAATAAAAAAATTAAATAATATGACAAAATATTTTTATTTCTTCTATTTCTAACAGCATTTTAATAACTCAATTTTTAACAAATAATTTAGCAACCTCATTTTTTTTTTTTTTTTTTTTTTTTTTTTAATTTAAACTCTGGAACGTCCTTGGGGTATGAATCTGCCGTTGCGCATAAATAAAAATCACTCCATTATCTATTACTGTGGGAGAAAAAAAATGAAAATTTTTCAGCATATTTCATCAAGTGTGAGATGGTTGTTAACCCCACCTCAGTCACATCATGGATAAACAATGGAAAAACAATCAATAAATGAATGAAAAGTTGTAGAATTGGACACATGAGCACAGTGAAGGAGGATAAAACGAGGTCAAAGATCAGTTTAGTCACTTCCTGTTGTTGTTGAACTGTTAAACGTTACTTTCATAATAACAAGCTGTTTGGAAGCGTTGCAAGATAGACGAGTCCTTCCTGAGAGCGGTGCTTTAAATCTGTCTTCCTGAAGCAGCGTAAGAAGAAGTTGTTCGGTGGTTAAGATCGAGGTGATTTACAGTGAATTGGCACATTTCATTTGACTACATAAAAGGACATTGGAATCAATTTTGTTCAATCTGGCAACCCTGAGTGGATCCTATATATATATATATATATATATATATATATATATATATATATATATATATATATATATATATATATATATATATATGTATATATGTATATGTATATATATATATATATGTATATATATATATATATATATGTATATGTAATGTCTTATGGGGTTTTTTTTAAGTAGCACACTGGATTTTTTCCTCCTTTCATTCTTTTTTGTGTTGTTTTTTTAACCCTGTGGCTAGAGTTTTCAGATCTGACCTGAATGTGTGACCTGAATATTTATCGATGACTGAAGCCTTGTTTGGATGTGGAAGTGGTTCTGCTTCGTTTACACAAATGCTGTAGTAAAAGTCAGACGAATAAAGGAAGTGTTTAGCGATGACTGGCAACATCGTGTCTATGATGTGAGAAATGTTCCTGTCTTATTTAATCTGATTGTTTTCTTTCCTGCTAGTGTCGTAAGCTTTTTTATTTTTATTTTTTATTAGCGTGTACAGCCGCTACAACACACCGTCCACTCACTGTACAGCTCATAGTTTTAGGGTTGTTTCAGTGAAGCACAGCACCAGTGCACTGTATACACAGTCATTTCTATCAGTATTATTTTTAGTGAATAAAGACTTTTGTGCCTTAAACTCCATTGATTATAGACGTTTGTTTGCTATATTGAGTGGACATTGCGGTAGCTTGGTGCTACCAGTAAAACTGCGCTAAATTCGAGACTAAACTAAAGATTTGCTCGTGTCTAGCACTGTGCAGTTTGTGTGATAAACTGTGGTACATTCACTACTAAACTAAAGATTTGCTAGTGGCTTGCACTGTGAAGTTTCAGTGATTAAACTGTGGTAAAGCTGCTAGTAAAAGTTAGCTAATGACTAGCGTTGTGCAGTTTGTGTGATAAACTGTGGTAAATTTGCTACTAAAATAACAGATTTGCTAATCTGAGTGATAAATTGTGGCAAATGTACCACTAAACTGAAGAAGATTTGGGAGGGAAAGGGCCCGTTCTGTAAACAGCTAACTTTAGCTAGTTTGTTGTTTGTGAGTAATATAAGCGATATAATATTTGCTGTTCTTTTCCTGACTGCTACGTGCTACTAACTTTCTTATTTGCTTATTAAGTATAGTGTTAGTATCTTGTTGGGTCATGCTAAACCATCGCTAAACGTGTTTACGTATAATGAAGAGTGTTTAGTAACGACCTCGGGCCTGCGCTCATGTTTTCACCTCTAAACCTGGCTGATTTTGCAGGGTTAAAGGTCATGGAGTTGCAGCGAAATCGGACCAGGCGGATGTGAAACTAGAACCCCGGACCAGAAGGAAATTCCTTTCAGTACCACGTCCTTCTCCATTAAAGTCCGTGGGATTTCCGCTACGTCAGACGTGACTCCGGCTCCGCTCTGTTTTAATGTAGTAACTAGCTAAAGATAAACTAGGTAGATGACTAGCCGGCGGTACACTAGTACATTATGTTAGCACTACTTGTTATCCTTGTCGGTTTCTAGGTTACAGAAACGCATTGAGGTAAAACTTTTTGGAACTGTTAACTGGGGATGACCCAAAATTAGTATTGTACGTGTGTGTGTGTGTGTGTGTGTGTGTGTTAGCATGTTAGCTTCCCTGCAACTACCTTCCACTTCCTCACCTAACCGCAGACTCTAATTCATATCATATCTGTCTGAAAACTCATTCAAATGAGCTTTCTGTCAGAGTTCCTCACGTTTCACTCAGGACAAGACTCTAGTTTAGTAAGATCGTGTGCAGGTTTCACGTACGTGAGTCACGGATTCTTGACGAAACGAAAGAGTACAATGTCTCAAGTACAGTTTCTGGGACAATAAAGTAGTATTTGTTTAGCAGGAGGGGCCTCAGCCCTTTATTCTGACCTCTGACTAACACGTTCCTGTAGAATAGGCGTTTAGCCATGACCGGCTCACAAAAGATCAAAGCAGAAGTTAGGAGGCTAATAGCCAGTGAAAGTGAAAGGATTGTTAGTGTTTCGCACATGTCGCTTCCCATTTATTCAAACCGTCCACACTGTCTACTGGAGACGTATTTAAATTAGTCTGGATTTATTCATGATTATGTCTGTGTCATTTACTGTTATACTGACACACACACACACACCCCACACACCCCCACCCCACACCTACAGGAAATTCAGAAAAGGAGGTTATTTTAGTGGTTTGTGGGTTTAAAGTATTTATTTTTCTCTCTTTTTCATACCACACACAAACACACACACACAACAGGAAGAGGGGTTTCGGATGAAGAAAATCACTCAAAGCCTAAACACAAAGACAGGTTTTGTGTAGCTGAGCAGAGCTCTCAGCATGTGCCTTAGGATTTAAGCTTGCACTTATGCACAGTTTTTTTTGCTGAGTTGGAGTGTGTGTGTGTGAGAATGTTTGCCTTGTTGCCTTTAAGTGAGGTGTTAAATGCCACGTTCTTTTCACCATAACACCTTTTTGCTGTGTGTGTGTGTCTGTGTGCGCAGAGATGCATAGCTTGCAGCAGGTCATGCTCATGTTACTGTACATCCTGTTAGCATGATGCCTGTGCTGTTAAGTTCTTATTAAAATTCATTTCATTTTCTTTTCTTTTTCCTCAGATTTCTTTCCCTCAGGTCCAGAACTTTATTCAGTATACATGAAATCCAAAATAATTCTACATGAGATGCTATCTCTCTCTCCTCTGAGACAGGCATTTTTTTTTGTTACTGTACCTTTAAGACTGATCTATGTAAATGAGCTCTGTTCTGATTGGCTACGGTTGTTCTCTACAAAACACCGTCATCTGGAATTTACTGAACAAACATACACTTGGATTCAAATTCTTGGCTAAAAATGATCTTCACCCCTGTTTGGAAGGCGCACACACACACACAAGCATGACGCCTTAACGTCTTAGAAATCTCACCCTTGTGTCTGCACTAATAGAACCTTAAAGCACTTGCACATGAGAGGGGCGGGGCCAAGCATTGATAGCATGAATATGCAAATGTGTTCATGGTAGTGATGTCACAACTCCAAGGGCTTCAGAATGGGCCGGTCTTGCTGCTTTCATTCCAGAAATGGATTTCATACACCGTTAATAGATTGTTCAAATTTTTATTTCGTACAAGGTGACATTAAAGAAAATTCATGACATGAGGTTTTTATTCCAAAATGAATATTAGGAATAAATCATGATGTGTTGGGTTTGAAAAATAATCAGAGAGGTACAGCTACCAAAAAAAAAAGAAATGAGTAAATAAATAATTACTAATAATTTATAATGAATAATATTCCTTAATATTGTAATTAATATTTATTATTAAAAAATAATATTAATAATAATATTAATATTTTATTATACCACAATAAAAATATTTTTCATGAATAAAAAAAATGATCATAATATTTAAAAAAAAAAAAAATTTTAATCATTATTTTAACAATTGTATTTTTTCCCACATTATAGCATATTTTTCACTTTCATTAGAGCAGCTACATATTGACAACAACAAAAAAAAAAAATTGGGAAAGTCTTCAGAAAGGAAGGTTTTGCTTCGTTACATTCGGCTATTACAAAGCTCTTGCACTGGAGACGCCTTCCAAAAATCTTAAAGAAACAACTCCTCGCAGAATCGCCACGGCAACCGGATCGCACGTGTTCTCTTATATGCGAGTTGCGATATTCTTCAAATGATGAATCAATGGGTGCTGGCGCTAGCTCTTATGTTTTTGATTAGAACACGAGGTCGTGAGAAATCTTCATCCATTATGAGCGTATGAAAATTTAATAAGCCTTCAGACTTTCCTTCTAAAGTACACCTGATGGAATATTAAATGAAACGTTATACGATATTCAAAGCCGAAGGTTGGATTTTAGACCAGGAACACTATATATATCGATCACGAGCTCCAGCTTTAGACGTGTGAGCTTTTTAGCTCAGGGCTATGCTTTAGCGATTTGACCTACATTAACCTCTCCTCTGTTTGTTCTCATGTCTCATTTCCATGTTAGCAAGTCCTGATTAAACGTCATATAAATACAGCGCTTTATAATGTCACAATAATATCTCTCAGAAGTATCACCAAATCACGACTGTTTATGTAACGTAGCAGAGAGATTTAGCGCCGGTGCTTTTTCATTTAGAGTCAGCTTAACCTTTAGAGTCATGCAGCTCTCATGACTGTTACACCGAGGACGTGAGGGATAAAGCTGATGAAAGTGACTAAGAGGATCAGTAATCGCTGTAGATTCCACACTTACCTCAGAGTGATGTCAGTGTGTGGGAGGTGGGTGTGTCTGTTTGACAGGCGTGGACGTTTCCGGAGGTAGAGTTTTTTTTGTTGTTGTTGTTGTTGTTGTTGTTGTGGCGTTGTTGTTTAACCTGAGATATTCTGTGGGATGTTACTTTTGTAGACATATTTATTTTATTCCTTTTTTTTTTAGACTTTTTTTGTGGATGTTGCCAAAAATTTAGAAATATTTTTATCCCCCCATTTTTTATTTATTTCATAATTATTTATTTATTTAGTAGAAAACCGCTCTAATTGTTGACATTGTAAGCACAGGATTCTTCTTTTAAGTGAGTCAAAGACTGAGGCGATGACATCACACGACACGTCTCGTCCAAAACCCGCGGAAAATCTGCGTAAATTTTTGAAAACAGTCGCGTTTGAGTTTGCGTTGATTTGGTGTTCCTTTCTGCCACTAAATTTAAGCGAAGTCTTCAAATCTCTCTGTTCTAGAACGAAAGATCAGATAAATAAAGGTCACGTTTGTATTTTCGTTATTCGTCGGCTTACTCTTTCGGTTTGTCCCATGTAGCTACACAGGGAAATAGTTAACACTGTATGTAAAGCAGACAAACAGAGGCCACGTTCCCGGCCGCAGTATTGTGATGGAGGTGGTAGATTGGCTGGTTTGAGGCTTTCAGAAATGGCTTTTTGGGTAAATCTGGGTACAGTGGGCACTGAAATGTGGTAGTCGAAGGTTTAACAAAAACACCTAGTCTGTTTCCGCTCTTCGAATCATCGATATAGTTTCGGTGCAGCAGATTGATAGATAGGTGAACGAGAATTTCAATCTTGTTTGTGATTGGTAGGATTGTTCCTGTTTGTGCCACGCCCCCTTGTGGCCTTATGTGTATCAGTTTACAATATATGATTTTTTTTTTTAGGCTAATTATTAATCATCATCCACACTGACCGAGACGTAATAAAGGATTCTAGTGACCGACCAAGACTGATGCAAAGACCTAGCCCGTACAAACACACACACACACACACACACACACTCTGTACAACACAATGCTGCCATTAAGCATTGAGTCATCAAGCTGCCGAGTTAATGGACTTTGTCGAAGCACTGAGCTCTAGGCTTTTGACTCAGAGGCAGAGCAGCGACATCATCAGCCACGCTCTTTGTCCCACGCTGACGCAGAGATGTTTCAGAGAAAGGCTTCCAGTGAGGAGAAGCGCTTAAACGCAGACTGTGGTCTCTGTGGGGTTTTCTTCAGCTCTCGTACACACGTTCAGGGAGAACTAGATGAGCAAGACTTCCTTTCGACACGCAAAAATATATATGATTATTGTGGACAGAAAGGTTACCACAGATTTTGATTTAAATGAGCTTCAGATTGCAGCATGATGATGATATTGGACGAATTAGTGCCATAATTTATGCGGATTAGACTGTCTAGGGTACAGACTCTGAGAAATTATTCACGTTGGGGGAATAAAGCGGCCAATCATTTCCATTTCTTTGAAATGTCAGTGTCGTAAAACACTTGCTTTAGATTATTTTTAGTTTGTTTTACATGACAAGATAGGGCAATGATTAACCAAGTAACACTATGATTTCCTGCCCGATTTCCTGAGTCATTTGTACAGACTGTATAGACTGTATATTTGTACAGACTGTATTGTACATGACTGTGTAATTTCCATGCCGCCTTTTACCTGCAATAAAGGACCATTCACTGTATTGAGAACACCATAGTGATACTGGGTGGGACCACTGACCACCCCACCTGCCCATTCAAGCCCTGAATCTCCTGTTCCTCCTGTTCTGGATTCAAATCTGCTGACTCAGGAAGCCATTGAACTCATCATTACTTTCAAGGAACCAGTTTAAGATGTCTTTTGTAATGTAAGCCGAGAAAACATTCCCCACACCAGTACACCACCCCAGGGCAGGTTGGCTTCATGGATTCATGCAGTTGATGCCAAATTCTAACACTTCCATTTGCAGATTTTGAGATTAATCCCACTAGGTGATATTTTTCCAGTCTATGCCAACGTCCACTTGAGGGACCAAGCACACAGATCTAAGCGATTAAAAACTGCAGCACGGTTACTTACTGTTATCCTGTCTGAATATTACTTTGGACAGGAAATTGAGTAGCCTGTTCATTCATCGTTCAGCCTGTTCACTGCCTGCTAGTCAGAATTATAGTTTGTGTTTCTTTTCATTTTTTTGCAAAAGAAATATTTAAACCAACACGAAAGAAACCAATCTTTGTGTTTGCTTTCAGTTGTTTTCTGCTGCAGCATGGTGTAGTTGTGTCCACTAGGGGGCAGCAGAGGGTGTGTGATCGAGTTCGGGCTGGACACAGGCTGCTCTGGTCTTCACTGCGTTTGTTAGACTGTGAAGGAAGACGATTATAAATCTCATGCTGCTGCCCTGAGAGTCTTCAGAAAATATAGGCCTGTGTGTGTGTGTGTGTGTGTGTGTGTGTTTGACTGCAGGGACTTTGCTGATGTACTAATGGACTCCTGTAGAGGCGAAAGAGCTGTTTATGTGCAGTCTGGACTTTTGAGCTCTGTGTGTGTGTGTGTGTGTGTGTGTGGTGACTAATGGGTTTTAGCTACCTGGAGAGGAGGTATAGCCTCAGGTTTGGTATATGATCGTTTCCTCTGCAATTGAAATGTGTAGCGTGTGTAGAGGTGATGACCATCTGTTTTTTTTTTCTGTTTGTTATTCGGAAAACACAGCTGGTGTGAAAACACTCACTAGACTGCCTACTTATTTGAAACTGGGAAGGTTGGACCATTAGCTGTTAATTTTCCAGCGCATCTTATTTATTTATTTATATATATATATATATATATATATATATATATATATATATATATATATATATATATATATATATATATATATAATTTTTCTTCTTATTTTATTTTATTATTATTTTTATTTATTGATTAATTTATTTCAGCACACGTTTAATAGGAAAGGATATAAAAAAATATCCACAGCTTTAAGAAGGCCAGTGTTTTGTTGATGGTTGTGTTTTCTTCCTCCTTTAAAACAGCTTGATGTTGATTGGTTGATTGATCAGGAGATGCTCAGAGAGACAGGATACTCGGAGATCGACGGATAAACAGTCAGGATGGAGAACAGGGAGAAAGCAGGGAGGAGGAGTTGAGTGTTATTTGCAAGATATTACTGTTATTATTATCAGCCATAACATTATAACCACCTGGCTAATATAGTGCGGTTCCACGTGTTCCAGTAAAACAGGCTTCTCATGACCTCCTGAAGGTGTGCTGTGGGATCTGGTATGCAGACATCCTTTACCTCCTGTTAGCCGGGAGGTTAGACCTCTGTGGAATGGATTTGTTCATCCACCACAGAAGGTGTCATGGAGGGGTGGTGTGTATCTCTGACATGCTTTTCTGCTCACTACGGTTGTATAGAGTTGCTGTTGTTCATAAGACCACACCTTTCCTATCAGCTCGAACCTTCTGCTTCTTCTTCTCTGATCTTTCTCATCATTTAGGAATCTCTTAGGGATGATGTTGTAAAAATGGGCGGGTCTCGATCCCGCTTCTCAGATGTGAGTGATGTGGATTCAGAGCTAATTTCCAGTGTCAGTGTAAACACAGTGGGGGATTAGTTCTCATGTTGAGGCAGTTAGATAATATAAAACTTTGGATTGTTTCTTCTCCTGCCTTCTTCTCGCCCCTACCTCATTTCTACAACCACCTTGTGTCTGCCAGCACCTTGTTGTGCCTCGTTTGTTTTTTTTTGTTTTTTTTACCACTGTCTTTTTTCTGCCACTACCTCATTTTTTTTCTTACCCTTGCCTCATTTCTGCCCCTGCCTCGTTTTTACCACTGTGTCATTTCTACAACTGCCTTGTTTATGCCACTACCTCATTTATACAGGTGCCTCTACCTTGTTTCTGCCTCTGCCTCATTTCTACCATTTTTTTTTTACCACCACCTTGTTTCTACCACTACCTCATTTCTACTGTTGCCTCATTTCTGCCCCTGCCCCATTTCTATCAGTGCTTCATTTCTACAACTTCCTTGTTTATGCTACTAACTCTTTCTAAGTTTTTACAGTTGCCTCGTTTTCCCTGTGCCTCATTTCTACCACTGTCTAGTTTCTACCTCTACCTCTTTTCTACTGCCTCTTCTCCTCTGATCGTTCTCATCTGTTTTCCCCCCATACTCTGTTTCTTCTTCCTCTTAAGCTTTTTTAATTTATTTTACTAGGGCGAAATGTGACATTTGCATTCTGTTGCCCTTTAGCATTTGCGCTGAGGCAGATCAGCCCTTCAGGTTAGTGTTAAGCTTATTACATTACATTTAATCTCTTATGAATTATGCATTTAGACTTGCTTTTCCACTCTGCTCTTGAGGCCAGTGGGCATTTGGGACCTCACCACGATGCCCAGTGGGCCGGTCAGTGCCATTTTAGGGAACCGATTTGATGGGGTGAGAGTGAGATGAATGAACATCAAACAGATACAGCAGCATCCTTCCTTCCTTTTTTTTTCCTCCACCTCTTTTTAGGTTGAGAGATGGGGGGGTCTAAAGTAGGGCAGAGGGGCTGTGGGTGGGTGGGTGTGTGTTTGAGGGTAGTGTGTGGGGGTTACTGTTAGGAAGGTCTCTGGGCAGAACTGAGCAGCGTGTGGCGGAGCTTTGGGATTGGCTAGATTGCTAATTAGACACACACACACACACACACAGAGACATGGGTCACTGCCATAGAGCCTGGTTGGGCTTACGAAAGCACATGCTTAGGTTTAATTATGCATGACTCTGTGTGTGTGTGTGTGTGTGTGCGATGCCCAGGCACTTGCATTACTTTAAACAGGGGTTAAGTGCTCCCAAGCCCTCTGTGCTCGGCAAATCCTGTGTATAATTTGCTTTACTGTTCTCTCGACTGCTCCCTACTTTCTTTTAGCATGTACACACACAGTGTGTGTGTGTGTGTGTGTGTGTTTGGATGTAGGAATTCCCTCGGTTCGTGTTTTTTGGACAGGGATGTGTTTGCGCCGGTTTAAAGCCGATTAGACTCCCGGTGTCCGGGGTAGTAGAGTATGAATAGATTTGATTTTTATATACAGAACACTATATTTCTAACTGGGGAATATAAAGTGCTGGATGATTGACAGGTCAGTGCTCCAGTCAGAGCTCTCGAAGCCGTCAAGGGTCCTAGGTCTAGTATATAAGCCTAAGTCAAGTGCTGCTTATGATGGAGAAGAGAGAGGGAGGGTGGGAAAGAAAGAAAGAGAGAGAGAGAGAGAAAGAGGGATGAAGTGCCTGTATTTTGGGAGCATGTTGAAAGGGCACCAGATGGCATTTCTGCCCCCCCCCCCTTCCTCAAACCTCCCCGTTCCCCCTGGACACAGTGTCGGTCAAACCAGGTGAACTTCCTCTCTTTATTTCTCACTTTTCTCACTCATTTCTTTAAGGGTCAGTGTAGTAGAGGAATGTGATCTAGCTGAATTCGTATGTCCTGAGATTGTAAGTGGGCGTGTCTCGATCCCGCTCCTCAGACGTGAGTGATGTGGGTTCAGAGCTAATTTCCAGTGTCAGTGTAAACACAGTGTCGAGGCAGTTAGATAATATGAAACTGGATTGTTTCTTCTCCTGCCTTCTTCTTGCCCCGCCTCATTTCTACAACTACCTTCTATCTGCCAGCACCTTGTTGTGCCTCGTTTGTTTGCTTATATTTTACCACTGTCTTGTTTGCGCCTCCGTCCTGCGCCTACTGCTGCCTCTTTTTTGTCACTACCTCAGTTTTGTACAACTGCCTTGTCTGCCTTATTTCTACCAATCCCTTGTCCCTCTTCAATCTGCCATGACCTTGTTTTTACTGCTGCCTCATATTTATCACTACCTCAATTTCGTACAACTGCCTTGTCTGCTCTTGCCTTTTTTCCATCATTGCCTTGTTTTTTTTTTAACCACTGTCTTGTTTCTGCCACTACCTTGTTTTTTACCATTGCCGATCATATCTCCCCATGCCTTGTTTTTACCACAACATCATTTCTACAATTCCTTGTTTATGCCACTTTTTTACAGTTGTCTCGTTTTTGCCTCTGCCTCCTTTCTATCACTGCATCATTTTTCCTACTTCCTTGTTTGTGCCACTCCGTTGTTTTTACAGTTAATTCGTTTTTGCCTCTACCTTGTTAATACCACTGAGTCATAATTTATGCCATTACCTCATTTTTATAGTTGTCTCGTTTTTGCCTCTACCCCGTTTCTGGCTTAATTGTACCTTTGCCTTATTTATTTATTTATTTATACCCCTGTCTTGTTTCTACCACTTCCTCAGTTCTACTGTTGCCTCATTTCTGCCTCTAAGTTGTTTATACCACTGCCTCTTCACTCTTGTCTTGTTTTAGCCTCTGCTTCATCTACATCACTCTGTTTTCTACCCTTGGCCCATTTCTGCCTCTGCTTTTCCTCTTTTCTGCTAGTGCCTTGTTTCTTCCTCAGTCTTATTTCTACCTCTGCCCCCCCCCCCCGCTTCTAGTTGTTAGGATCATTGTTGAGTTATTTTTCAGTGTTGTTCTGTAGTTTTTGTGTTTAGTTTAGTTTATATAGTTGACTAACAGAATACTAACCATCACTAACCATTTAATATGAACAATTTATTTAACTTAATGCAGACAAAATGTCCTTAGTGCTGTATTAATAATATTTATAAATGCTCATTAACTCACACTCATCAATTTGCATCATTAAGAAGTTTGGCCTGAGGCTGCATCGCCTGTGTGTGTGTGTGATGCTTTGTTTGGGTTTATGAATTCAGTGTACGATTATGGTCCTTACTCTTTGTGTGTGTGTGTGTGTGTGTGTGTGTGTGTGTGTTATGTCCTTGACATAAAGGACATCAGTGCAGAGATGTCTTTTGTCTGTGTTTGTTCAGGTTCTTTTAATATTCTGTGTGTATCAGTGAGAGGTTCTCCCCTCACCCACTTTCAGTTGGCA